>NW_021628257.1:0-32741 GCF_900005855.1 Plasmodium gallinaceum | reverse complement strand
AATAAAAATTAATTATCTAAATATTAATTACGTGAAAATTTTATTGTTATATATATAAAATTTTCTCTTACAAATATAAATTATAAATACTATGTAAATTAAATTCTATTGTATATAAAATATCTTTTTCTTACTGGTAACAAATCTTTTTCCAGTTGATTTTTTTACTAATCTTTCGACAATTTTCCTGAATTTTTTTTTTCTTTTTTGTTTAAAAAAAAAAAAATATCTTACTTTTTTTTTTTTTTTTTTTTGTATTTTTTTTTTTTTTTTTTAAATTGTAATTAATTTATTTCACTTTTAAATATGCTATTTATAAGATTTTTTATTATAATTTCTTAAAAATAAATACCTATCTTCACTTTTTCTTTTGAATTTAAGTACTTAATAAATTTTTTCTATTTTTTTTCAAATAGTTGAAAAAGTAATTTTTTTTAAATAATAGTTATAACAAAAATAAATATATACTTATATTGTATAAATATTTATCAATAATAAAATTAAAAAAAAAAGAATTAAAATAAAAAAAGGTATATAAGAAAAATCAAAAAAGTTTAATTTAAAAGAAAAATATACACAATCAAAAATTAGTTTCATATTAAGTGAAAAATTGTCATAAATGTAGTATACTGTATGAAAGATACATACGTATAAAAATTTTTAATTTATAGAGTTTTATTTCTTTTTTTGATAGAGATATATCTCTATAATATACGAAGATTTATGTTTATAAATCATAATATACCGTATATAAAATAATTTAAAGTTCGACATAATTCACAGAGATTAGTAATTTAGAAAAAAAAATTAAAAAAAATCCTTTAACATTAAATGTATATCATATATAATTTTTATGTGAATTAAATTAAAAATATTCAATTTTTTTACATAATTTAAAGATAATTAAAATTATAATAAAATATTTTTAAAAAAACTTTATCCGATTTATTATATTTTTTATATATTTGTTAATTAACATTCTTATTTTTTTTTTTAAAGAATTAAGAATAATATTCCTATCTAAAGTAACCATAATATCATATGTAATGATATAAAATTAGAAATTACATTTTATATATGAAAATAATTTTCTATTTTAAAGATTTAAGAAATTAATAGAAGTTATAATAACATCTAAATTAATATTACAAATCCATAATTTAGCATTATTGAAAATTGAAACAATTTTACACCTGAATTAACAACTTTCACTTCAATATTATTCTATAAATATATTAATATGAAAACGTTAACTTTATATTTAAAAATTAGTACATTCCTTCTTTTAATTTGGATGTATCAATGTTTTTATAACGTAAGTTAAAATATTTACAAAAAATATACATATAGATATATTTTATTTCTAATTATTTTTAAAATTTCATTTGATTTTCTATTCTAACAAAAGAAACATTCTTTTAAAAAATTTTTATTTAATCCATAGTGTGATTCCTATAAAACATTGATTGATAAATATATATTGCAAACAAAAAATGAGTTAAAATATGAAAGAATATTAACAGAGGGTAACACAGAAAGAAAAGAGCAAACAAACACTCAAGGAGGTCTAAAAGAATGTCCATTAAATAATGAAAAAAAAGGAAGTATGGATCCGGATAAATACAAGAATCCGTACAATTATTGGTTTAAGTTCAAGCTTCCAAAATATTGGGATCGATTTAAAAATGAGACAAGTGGAATGGACCAAGAATGGATACAAAAAAAATGGAATGTTGATTTTCAGATATTTTCAAATAAGAAATTTAATGATCTATTATATCCAATAATTCGTAGTAATATTCCAGATAAACAAAAAAAGGAAAACATTGATAGTTTTATGAATGAATTTGACTTAGAATTTGATATATTTTTATTCGAATGTAAGAACAATATGGCACACAATAAAACAAAATACAAATCTAAGAAAGATATGACAAACAATGAAACAGAATCCGAATCTAAGAATGAGATGACAGACAATAAAATAGAATCCGAATATATGAAAGACATGACAGACAATAAAACAGAATCTGAATCTAATAAAGATATGAGAGAGAATATAACATAATCCGAATTTTAGAAAGAACATGGAAAAAATGAAATAAAAAATTATAAATTAAAAATTTGGAAATTGCTTATTGTTTTGATAATCTTAAGGAGAATAAAAATTAATGGTTAAACAGAGAATATAGGATTAGTCATGCACAGGATCTAGTTAAAGAAAAGAAAAATTAATATTTTGTTTAAATATTTTTTATAGAAATACATTTTATTTTTTAAAAAAAAAAAAAATTAAAAGAGAAAAATTTTTTAGAAAGAAAAAATTTCATAAGAATATTTTTTAATTTTTAAGAATAAAATTTTCGTTAAGTGATATTAATATAATTAAAATTTTTTTTTATTATTTATGTATTTTTATTATTTTTAAAAACAGTGAACTTATATTACTGAAAATTACTTATATAAAGCAATAATTATTTTGTACTTAAAAATTAATAATTAATGAGAATATATGTTTTTAATAAAAATACATATTTTTATCAAAGTAAATTCACAATGAACCGCATTATTGTAGTTTATTTGTTTATATCATTAAAATTATATTTAAAATACATTTAATTACTAGAGAAAACTCCATATTCTCTTTAATAATTTGTTTTTCATTACTCTAGCAAATTCACTTAATGATAATTTAATAAATTAAAAATGTAATTTATGGAAAGTAAATAAATCAGATAGTAAATGTAGAGGATAAAATAGAAGAAAAAAAGTTGGATGCAGAACTATTACCAGCTTACTTACATGACAAAAAAAGGACACAAAAAGGATAAAAAAAAAAAGTCTTTATTGAGAATTATTAGAGTTAAAGATTTGTTAATACAAAAAATTATTAGCGTTTTTGAGAAAACAATTAAAAGCTGTATGGAAAATAAAAAGACATGAATGTACTAGATAAATGAAGATAAAATGAATTGTATAGTGTGAATAAAATATTCAAGTTATTAAAAAATAGAAGAAAACTTGATAAGAAGTTTTTTCGTGGAAAATTTTTATCTTTGAATTTTAGAGAGAAAATTTTATATTAACAATAATAAAATTTTCGCGTTTGTAATATTGTATAACTTATTTTGTGTTTTGTTATTTATATTTGTTAATTCGCGAGAAGTGAATTTGAATTGTTAAACGTTAATGATAACATTAAAGTAAAATATATGTAATTTAAAACTATAATTAATAAAGATTTAAATTTCTAATAAAAATAGGGATTTTTATTAATATAATTAAATTCCTCTTAAAAATAATAAAAGCTCAATGAAAGAGACCATATACATTTGGCTTATCAACTGGGTGTTCTGGGACTTTATTATAGTACTGAACAAACCAATTAATAAAGAGCATTTAGAGATGTGTCTACGATTTTTGTATATTTGTATATATTTTTATTTTGCTTTGAACGAGTGATCTTTAATTATAATCTACTTCGTTTAGCATTCTTTTATTTCAATAGGCATTTATTTACTTTAATAAAAATCCTTATTTTTATTAAAAATTTAAATACTTATTTAACATTAATTATTAATTAATTATAATTACTAGTTTATTTATTATGAGTTATATTCAGCAATTATTTTATATTGCTGTTGATTTAACAAACATAAATAATTATTAACAAAAACAAAATAAAATATATAAATATTAATTACATGAAAATTTTATTATCTGTATAAAATTTTCTTTTTACAAAATTCATCATCAAAATATTTCATTTAATTCCTCACTAAAAAAAAAAATTTCTTTCTTTTTTTTTTTTTTTTTATTTCCTTTTATTTTTTTATATTCAAAAAAAAAATTGATTTTTTTTTTTAATCAAATTTTCCTGACTATTTTTACATTTTTTTTATCAAACATTTTTTTCCTTACATTCTTTGTACTTTCTTTTTAAAAAGTACAAACAAAAAAAAATCATCAATTTTTTTTATTTTTGTGTTTATATACATGACCAACTTCGTATACTTCATTTAACTAGTCCTTTTATTTTTCAAAAAGGTTAATGAAGCCTTTTATTAACCAACATTTCAGTGGTTTATTGTATTAAAAACATTTTTAAATTCATTTAAATGGTAGAAGAAACTCTACATGCTCGTTGTTAATCCTTTTTTTCAATACTCTAGCAAAGTAATGAATAGGAAATTAATAAACCATTAATTACATTTATTTTACATATATTATAATTTATATTTAACAATTCAAATATATTGCACTCACATTAACTAGCATAAATAATTGATAAAATTCAAATTATATTACGTAAGTACTACAAAACACAGAAATTATATTATAGTTAATATAAAATTTTCTTATATTAATTTAAATAAAAATACAACACAATAAGCTTTCTTATTCAATAACTTTTTCTTCTATTTTTCGACAATTAAATTCCTTTTAAAAAAAGAAAAAATATTTTTTTTTATGTATTTAAATTACAAAAATAAAAAAAACCATTAACTAATTTTTTTCTTTTTTTTTTTTTACATAGCAATTTCATGTAGGTTAATAAAATGTATTATTAACCTTTTTGAGAATAAACGGTAATAGTTGTGTGGAAAATATATAGTTATACATGCAAATTCTAGATGCAAAAAAAAAAAAAAAAAAAAAAAAAAAAAATTAATTTTTAATTTCATTGTTTCCTCTTTCTAATTTTTAAATACAAAAAAAAAAAAAAAAAATATATTTACTTTTTTTTTGAAATGATTAATTTTTCAGTTTAAATATTAATTTGTTTATTTCTTATTCCATAACTTTGCTATAGTATTGAGCAAACATATTAATAAAGTGATTTATTAACTTAGTGTTCGGTGACTTTGTTAGAGTATTGACTTATTAACTAGATGTCCGGTGACTTTGCTAGAGTACTGAACCAATAAATTAATAAAGAGCATGCGGAGTTACCTCTACGATTTTGATTTATTTATATATATTTTTATATGCTTTGAACGATTAATTATTAATTATGTAATCTACTTCATTCATCATTCTTTGATTTCAATAGGCATTTATTTACTTTACTAAAAATCCTTATTATTATTGAAAATTTAAATACTTATTGAATATTGATTATTAATTAAATGTAAATTATTTGTTTCTTTGTTATGAGTTATGTTCAGCAATTTATATATATTTCTTCTTAATTAATAAACATAAACAATTAGTAAAAATTCAAATAAATTATGTGAATATTAATAACGCAAATATTTTATTGTCATATGTATAAAATTTTCTCTCACAATTTCAAAATATACATATTACGCAAATTAAACTCTTTTATATAAACACTATTATCTGTCTAAGATCTCATTTTTACTGGTACTAAATCTTACTCTCGATTTTTATTTTACCAATTTTCCTTCTTTCATTAAATCTTTTTTAAAAAAATAAATATATTTCTTTTACGCATTTCCAATTTATTAAAAGAAAAATAAAAAAAAAAATCAATAATTTTTTTTTTTTTTTTTTTTTCGCTTGTGCACAACCAACTACGTATTCTTCATATAGCTAGTCCTTTGTATTACCAAAAATATTAATGAAGCCTTTTATTAACCAAATGCTGAACAAAATAGATAACATAATTAAGAATCACTTGATCAAAGTATTTAAAAATATATATAAATACGTCAAATCGTAGAGGTAACTCTACATGTTCTTTATTAATTTGTTTTTTTAATACTCTAGCAAAGTCACCAAACACCCAGTTAATAAATCAGCATCTTAGAATGCTACAAAAAGGTGAACACATAAATGCGTACACTTAAAAAAAAAAATTACTCTCTCTGAAAGTAAATATAATAAAAAAAAATATAGATATATTTTATTACATTTATTTTTAAAAATAATTCATTATCTCAAAAAAAAAAATTTTTTTTTTTTTAATGGAGATTATCTATAATATTTTTTTTTTTGAAGATTAAAAATGCAATCTAAAAACGTCATATGCATGGCATATTGAGTAAATTAATAGCATTAGTAATTAAATAACTCAATTATTATTTTATATTAATTAATGAAAGTGAATAATTTGTATTACATTTTAATTAAAAAAAAATAATATAAGTAAAATTTTCTCTATGCGTTCTATATTATTTTGATTTTTTAATATTACTAAAGCCATTGAACAAGCAATTAATAAATCAAGTAATAAATAGAAAAATTATTAAAGGAAATGTAGAATTTTCTCTGTAAATCTAATAAATTTAAATATAACTTTAATATTTTAAACCAATAAACTGTAAATTATGCGTTTTATTGATAATTTACATTCTTTATTAAAAATCCTATGTTTTATATAGAACATATATTTTCATTAATCATTAATTTATATTTAAAAAATATTCCATTATATAACTTTTGATGAATAATTTTCAGTTATTCGTGTTTACTTTTTTTTAAATGAGCAAAAAAAAATTTAAATTATATTAGTATCACTAACAACGAAATTTTCACTCTCAAAAATATATAATTTTCTCATGAAAATGTTTCTTTCTAAAAATTTTTTCTCTTTCTATAATTTTATTTTATTTTTTAAATAAAATGAAATGTATTTCCACAAAAAAAATTCAAAGCAAAATATTGATTTTTCTTAAACTATCACCTGCGCATGGATAATTGAGTATTTTTTTTTCAATTATTTATTTTTATTTTCTTAAGGATTATGAAAGTCTATTTTTAATGAATTTTTTAGTTTTTATTTTTTAATTTTTCTTTTTTATTTTATTTTTTCCTCTTCTTTATATTTACATAAAAATTTATCATAATGTAAGTGAAGATTTTTTAAAATTATACCAATTAACTTTTTTTTATCAGCTGTAATATTATTTTAGTAAATAAGTTAATATCGATCAATTATAGCCATAGATGAATTATTACACCTATAAATAGTCAACATATGATCTCTACATATACTACTAATTTTATTTTCTTGTATAGAAAGTAGTTCGCACATTAATAGATAAAAAGGAATAATCCACATACTATACATGTTCTTCAAACTGATCACCTTTTCATTTTTGTTATCTTTTTCACCAGATAGATAATGTTCTTTACGTTCTTTAATATGTGTTTGATTTTTCTTCAATATATTACCCTCCGCTAATGTTCTCTTATCTTTTAACTTGTGTTTTATTTGTAATGTATCTTTATGAATAATAGACTTACTGGAATCATACTATAAGATATAATAAAAATTGTTTATAAGTTTTTTTATATCGTTAATGTAATAAATTAAATAAACTTTTAGAAATTATTAGAAACAAAATATATTTATATATATTTTTTTTATATGAACTTTATCTTACTTTGTAAAAGCAATGAAATATCCATGTTAAAATAATAAATGTAAAAATATTTAAACATAAAGTAAATATTTTCATTTTATTACTATTACAGTATAATAATAAAGTTAGAGTTATTAATCTAGGCACAAAACTTTTTTTATTTTCACTAATACTAGGTTAGGGATTTGTAATAGTACTTTAGATAATATTATAATTTTTATAATGTTATTAAGATTTTAAGGTAAAAAATTATTTATTTATATGAAATATATTTCCTAATTTTTTTTTAATTATATATAATATAATATTTGCTTTATGTAAGATTAATACTACTAATTTTTTGAAAAATAAATTAAGTACGGACACATATAAGTAAAAAAAAATGTTAAAATATGTAAAATTATTTAAATATATTTCATTAAAATTATATGCATCCTTAAAATAGATAAGAAAAAGATATGTATTATTATTTTAAAACAAGTTTATATTATAAATGTTTTATACTTAATTTTTTTTATTTTTTTTGTTTATCTAATAGTTTTTCTCCGTGAATTAACTTAAACTTTAAATTATTTTATATATGAAAATTATGATTTATAAATATAAATTTAGATATATTAGAGATATAATATCTCTATAAAAAAAAAAAAAAAAAAAGCTATATATTAAAAATTTTTCTATGCATACTTTTTTAATTCAGTGTACTATATTTGTATTCATTTTTAATTTAACATGAAACTAATTTTTAATTGTGTATACTATTGGTTTAAATGCAACTATTTCAATTTTTCTATTATTCTTTTTTTATCTTAAATTTTTTTTTTTATTTTTGTTATTAATAAATGTTTTTACAATATTTGTTCATATATTTATTTTTTTTTTTTATAATAAATTTTAAAAAAAATTTTCATTTTCATTTATTTCGCACAAAATAAAAAAAAATTATGAAATTCAAAAATTAAAAGAAAGTGAAAATAAACTGTTTTAAAGAAATTATAATAATATATCATATAAAAAGCACTTTAAATAAATTGGTTACAATTTAAAAAAAAAAAAACCATTTTATAAATTATATATATATAGTAAAAAGCATGTTTTGAAAATATATTATTTTTTATCAAATTTACTTAATTATTCTAAAAACTATGAAGAATATTCTTTATTATGTCAAATATATTGTGAAAATATATTTTTAAAAATTTTCCCTTTTTGTACTAATAATCACAAGTATAAGTTTTAAATTTAATAAAAATATTATTTATCATATTGACTATAAAGATATATCTTTAATTACATACAGTTGATTTTTCTTATAAAATACAGTGATATACATTTTTATTAGGATATAACACGTATCAATAAATAAATATAAAGCCGAATAATAACATAAATATTTTCATGTATATTATCATAATTTTCTATTTAAATATGAAAAAAAAATGTTTGTTTTTTTTTTTTTTTAGCGATTATATACCTAATTCATGACTTCTGATTGATATAAGAATGTATTTATTTTACTTATAATTTCATTTTAGTTTTATATATTTGTATTTCAATTTTTTTTTTTATTCACGCTTTTCTCATAAAATTGAGGTAACTTAATTATTAACTGATTTATTAACTGGGTGTTCGGAGACTTTGCTAGAGTACTGAACAAACCAATTACTAAAGAGCATGTAGAGATGACTCTACGATTTTCTTATACTTATGTATATTTTATATGCTTTGAACGAATGACCTTTAATCATAGACTACTTCCATCTTGTGAAAAAAAAAAGTGCAAGAGTTGTGAAAACAGACCATCAGAAAGACCAAAAGTTGATCAGTTCTTCTAAGTAAGTTATTTGTCTAGCATGTATTGTTTTCTCCCCCTGCACATCATAAGTTTCTTCTTTCTTTAAGAAAATTACAAATTTTCTAGTATTTTTGCAACCGTAAATTCTGAAAGCACTTTTACAAATTGTAACAAACCTTCAGTATAAGTTATCTGAGGTAGGCAGGTACTGTTCTTTACAAGTGAGAGAGACAACTTACAGAAAAGCAACCTTGCATGAGCTCGTATAGAAAAAGAATCAGAACATAAACTAGGTTTACATCCCAGGAGTTTCTTTCAAGGTCTGCCAGTCATATTTTGTCTTCTTGTTCCTTGCTTGAGTCTATTGCAAACTCAACAGCTGCTTGGGCTAACCCATTTGAAAAGCTCATCTCAATTTCTGGCAGGGGGCATGCACAGACGTTACTACCACATACTCAGTAAAAGTTGGTCAAGGACATTTTCACATCATTCCTCCAAAGAGAAATCTTTTCTTTACAGTTTCCACAGTTCCTGTGAGCATGTATGTTATAGCATAGTCTGAGTGTTCTTAAATTGCTGAAGAAATTTTGCTGTGCTGGGACTTGTCCGTGCAACCTGTTTGTGAAGGTTGCTTTCTGAACAATTGAGTTCAAAATCTAGTCCAATATGCCTAATGTGTTATCCTGCTGACTTAAGATCAGTTTTGAATTTTTAATTAAAAAAGTAATATTATTAAAAGAGAACAAATTTTTAGAAAGAAATATTTTTATAAGAAAATTTTATATTTTTGAGAGTGAAATTTTCGTTGTTAGTGATATTAATATAATTTAAATTTTTTTTTGCTCTTTTAAACAAAAATGAATATGAATAACCGAAAATTATTCATTAAAAGTTATATCGGAATATTTTGTTAATAAAAATTAATGATTAATGAAAATTTATATCCTTAATAATAATATAGAATTTTTTTAAAAAAAATAAATTCACAATGAGCCACATAATTTACAGTTTATTGGTTTATATCATTAAAGATTTATTTAAATTCATTAGATTAATAGAGAAAATTCTACATTCTCTTTATTAATTTTTCTTATCATTACTTGATTTATTAATTACTCATTCAATTATTCTCTTAGTCTTCAATAAACAAATTAACAAAGAGAATGTNTTTTTTTTTATTTTAAATTACTAATAATTTAATTCTAATTATATATTAAAATTTTTTATATTCATTTTTAGATATTTTTAATAGAATTTTCATAAATATTTTCAATATTTTTAATCATAGACTACTTCGTTCAGCATTCTTTTGCTTCAATAAGTATTTATTTACTTTAATAAATAAATCCTTATTTTATTAAAAATTTAAATACTTATTTAACATTAACTATTAATTGATTATAATTATTAGTTTATTTATTACGAGTTATATTCAGCAATCATTTTATATTGCTATCGAATTAACAAAACACAAATACTTATTAAAAATGCAAATAAATTATATGCATATTAATTACATGAAAATTTTATCTTCATATGTATAAAATTTTCTTTCTCACAAATTCAAAATATAAATATTATGCAAATTAAACACTTTACAAAAATATCATTATCTTCTTAAAAAAAAATCTCTCTCTCTCTCTGATTTTTTTCTTCTTTCTAAAAAAAAAATAATTTAAATCTTTTTTTTTTTTTTTTTTTTTTTTTTTTAGTTAGCACAACTAACTATGTATTCTCCACATAGCTAGTTCTTTTATAGCCAAAAAGGTTAATGAAGCTTTTTATTAACCATTAACCAATAAGTAGTATTATAGATTTATTTTAAATAATATTTAAATAAATAAAATTATAAAAAAAATTTTAATTGTGTATGCTAAAATGAAGGTAAAATGTGTATGCATGTTTTATTAATTGGTTGTTCGGTGACTTTGTTAGAGTACTGAACAAATAAATTAATAAAGAGCATGTAGAGTTGACTCTACGGTTTTGATGTATTTATATATATTTTTAAATTCTTTGAACGAGTAATTCTTAATTATGTGCTCTACTTCGTTCAAGATTCTTTAATTTCAATAGGCATTTATTTACTTTAATAAAAATCCTTATTTATATTAAAAATTTAAATCCTTATTTAATATTGGTTAATAAAAGGATTCATTAAACCTTTTGGTTATAAAAAGGACTAGCTATGTGAAGAACACGTAGTTGGTCATGCTAACTAAAAAAAAAAAAAAAAAATTATCAGAATTTTTTTTGAGATTTCTTCCTTTTGAAAAATTGACATAAAAAAAAAAAAATATATTTATTTTTTTTTTTAGAGAAGATTTTTTTTTATGGAAGGAAAGATGTATTTTTTTTAACAAAAGATAATAATGTTTATATAAAAGAGTTTAATCTGCATAATATTTATATTTTGAATTTGTGAGAGAAAATTTTATGCATATAACCATAAAATTTTCACGTAATTAATATTCATATAATTTATTTACATTTTTACTAATTGTTTATGTTTGTTAATTCAACAGCAATATGTTTAAATTTCTGAACATAACACATGACAAAGAAATAAGTAATTTACATTTATTTAATAGTCAAATTTCAATAAGGATTTAAACTTTTAATAATAATAGGGATTTTATTAAAGTAAAGAAATTCCCATTGAAATTAAGAATGCTGAACGAAGTAGAGCACACGATTAAGAATTACTCTTTCAAAGCATATAAAAAAGATATATAAACACACGAAAATCGTAAAGGCATCTCTACATGCTCTTTATTAATTTGTTTGTTCAGTACTCTAGTAAAGTCACCGAACACCCAGTTAATAAATCAAATATCGACTATTAATTAAATGTGAATTATTTATTTCTTTGTTATTGGTTATGTTCAGGAATTTAATTATATTGCTGTTGAATTAACAAACATAAACAATTATCAAAAATGCAAATAAATTATGTGAATATTAATAACGCAAATATTTTATTGTCATATGTATAAAATTTTCTCTCACAAATTCAAAATATAAATATTATGCAAATTAAACTCTTTTATTAAAACTTTATTATCTTTTTAAAATCTCGTTTTCATTGGTACTAATTCTTACTCTCGACTTTTATTTTACCAATCTTCTCTTTTCCTCTCTGGATATATCATTTAAAAAAAAAACAAATATCTTCTTTTTTTTTAGTTAGCACAACCAACTACGTATTCTTCACATAGATAGTCCTTTTTATAACCAAAAAGTTTAATGAAGCCTTTTATTAACCAGTTATACATTGCTCTATAAACAATACAATTGACCTTCTTTGTATAATATTTACACAAATAAATAGAATAAAAACATTTTATTTTGTGCATGCTAATTCGCAAGGACAATCTGCTATCATAAATGTTTGCTCTAAAATAGATATTCAAAAAGTATATAAACAAAAAATATATGTATATATTTACTTACACTTAATGTGAGTGCGCTTAAAAAAAAATAAATAAATAATAATATTTTTTTTTTTATGTGGGTATTTACAATTAAAAAAAATATATATTATGATGATATTTTTTTATTATAAAAAAAAAAAATGTAATCTTAAGAAAAAAAATTAGTTTTTATTTTTTTTTCATTTTTGAAGGATAATGTGTAGACTACTATAGAATGTATAACTTTAAGCTAAAATGTAATATTAAGGAAATTACATTTTGGAGGGTTGCTTATATTAAAAAAAAAATAATTAACTAATAAGTTATATTTAATGTTTATTAATAAAAAATAAAAAATTTATATTAAAATTAAGTAGAGTTTACACTACATTTTCCTTATTAATTTATTTGTTTAACACGAGAAAAGTATTTTAACAGCCATTAATAAATCAGAGCTATAAATAATTCCTTTTCCTTAGGAATATTATCTTATTTATAATAATTATAATCATTTTTATACTTCATAAACTGTTACTTGAATAATTTAAGTTTCTATATCTCCAATACATACACTATTCAAATTATTTTAATATCATGTAATATCTATGTTAAATGCAAGACACTTATATTTTACATATTTTTACTTGTAAGAACAACTTCTACATATAATATTAAAAAAATGTAAATCATAAAAAATGCACTTTTATTAAATTTATGATTATTTCTTAGAGAAAAATTAGTGTTAAAATATTAAAAATGACAGAATTTATGCACATCACTTTTTATTAATAATACGTCAAAGATTCTAACAAATTAAATTTAAAAAATAATAATTCTTTTAATATTCTCCATTAATATTTACAAAGATGTCTTATAAAATTTAACCTATTAAGAAAAAAGTTATATTAGAAAGGGACAATTGTTGAATTCATTTATACTATATAAATGATTTACATAAATTTCGTAAGTAAAATGAAAAATAAAAAATTGTGCAATAAATATATATAACCAAAAATAAAAAAGAAAATAAACACATCGTAATAATAATCAACACTTATCAAATAAATATGTAAAGGTAAAAAAAAAAAAAAAAATTTATTTTTTTTATATTTAATTAGAAGATTATAATAATATATATACAAAAAGTTATTTTATAATTCTGTTTTATCTTTATTTATTGATATTTTTTATATCATGATAAAAATGCTTTCTTTTGAATTTTATAAGAAAAAATCTATTATATTTAACTAAAGATATATTTTTATATTCAGTAAATAATATTTATATTAAAATTGAAACTAATAAGTATTACTAGTAAAAAAGTAAATTCACAGAAATATATTTTTAGAATAAAGTAAATTTGTCAAAAAACTTTTTTTAAAAAATATTTTTTACTTTAAATATATGATTAAAAAAATAGTATTTTTTTTTTTTTTTTAAATTGTAATTAATTTATTTCACTTTTAAATATGCTATTTATAAGATTTTTTATTATAATTTCTTAAAAATAAATACCTATCTTCACTTTTTCTTTTCAATTTAAGTACTTAATAAATTTTTGCTTATTTTTTTTCAAATAGTTGAAAAAGTAATTTTTTTTAAAAAATTGTTATAACAAAAAATAAATATATACATATATTATATAAACATTTATCAATAATAAAAATAAAAAAAAAGAATTAAAATAAAAAAAAGTATATAAGAAAAATCAAAAAAGTTTTATTTAAAAGAAAAATATAAACAAACAAAAATTAGTTTCATATTAAGTGAAAAATTGTCACAAATGTAGTGTACTGTATGAAAGATACATGCGCATAAAAATTTTTAATTTATAGAGTTTTTTTTTCTTTTTTTGATAGAGATATATCTCTATAATATACGAAGATTTATATTTATAAATCATAATATACCGTATATAAAATAATTTAAAGTTCGACATAATTCACAGAGATTAGTAATTTAGAAAAAAAAAATAAAAAAAATCCTTTAGCATTAAATGTATATCATTCATAATTTTTATGTGAATTAAATTAAAAATATTTTATTTTTTTACATAATTTAAAGATAAATAAAATTATAATAAAATATTTTTAAAATAACTTTATCCGATTTATTATATTTTTTATTTATTTGTTAATTAACATTCTTATTTTATTTTTTAAAGAATTAAGAATAATATTCCTATCCAAAGTAACCATAATATCATATGTAATAATAAAATATTAGAAATTACATTTCATATATTAAAATAATTTTCTATTTTAAAAATTTAAGAAATTAATACAAGTTATAATAATATCTAAATTAATATTACAAATCCATAATTTAGCATTATTGAAAATTGAAACAATTTTACACTTGAATTAACAACTTCCACTTCAATANTCATAATTTTAACATATCTTATTTGTGGATACTATATAAAATTTCCGTAAAGTATATTTTCTTTTATAGATAATTCTATAAAAATTAGCATTCATTTTTAAATGAATATTACAAGCATATATAAATATTAAATTACTCATTTGAAAGAAAGCAGTGTAGCACAAATCTGACTAAATGCAAAAAAATATTTATATAAGATTTTTAATATATATATGTAGATTTTTAATATATTTTAGATTAAAGATTAATAATTTGTGTATTATATAGTTATTTAACTTATGAAAAGTATTAAAGTTATTTTAGTTTTTAATTATATGAAGTTCAAAGATAAACATTTTTCATTAAAAAATTAATTTAAATCATTGTATTTAATAGTATTTACATAAAGTTTTACTATATTAGTAGTAAATCATTTTATTCTGCTTTTATGATTATTTTTAGCTAAAGAATAAGTAGTATAAATTTTAAATAAATGTTATACAAAAATTTTATTTTTTTATTTCTTCAATATTTAATATTAATTAATATATGTATTTCCCAAGAACAGCAAAATGATGAATGCCAAGATGTATGCAAGGAAAGGTACTTAATTGAGGGATAATTTCATGTTGAAAAATGTTTATTTTAAATAAATTTTTTTTTTGTATGTAGAAAATTCTCTTATTATTAATTAATTTTCATTTATTTGTTATAGGGATGTGTTTGTTAGCAAAAGGACATTAATGAAAAGACAATCTCAAATATTTAACTTACCTGTTTCACCAAACCCTTCCAGTGATCAAAATGATACTCCTTTAGATTTATCCTTAGAACGGTATGTATTTTTTTTTATATTTTAAATAAAAAACTTTTTATTTTAATTAAATGTTTCGCTTTTATTTTCTTCATAAAGATTATGTACCTTTATATATATATATTTTTTTTTTATTAAAAATACCTTTATGGTAGGTAAAATTATTCCTAACATTAAAGTAAACATTATATAAAATAATGTGCCACAAATTCATTGTTACATTTTTTTTTTTTTTTTTTTTACATAAGATAAAAATGGATATTTTTTAATTTCAACGAATTATAATATCTCTTATAAAAGAAGAAATTCAGAAAGATAAACATATATGAAATGAAAAATTTAAAATAGAAAAGATTTTTTTTTTTTTATATTTATAGGTTTTTAAAAATTTCTTATTCATGCTATAAATGAAAATATATATATTAATTATATACAACTATTCTTATACTACATAAAATAATAAAGCACTCTTTTATATATATAATTTATTTCTCATCTGTCATTATTCTTACCATGAAGAAAAATGAGAAAACGAATTCATAATAAATATTTTATTCTTTATTACAATTTTTTATTTTAATAACCTTGTATGAAAAATTTCAACAGTTTTTAAAGAAAACATGTTATGAAAATATTTTTTGTAGCTTTTAATAACTTTTCATTTGTCTATTATTTTTAAAATAATTAATTCATATGTATTTTTATAAATATTTTTTTTTTAGAAAATATTTATTAAACATGGAAAAAAAAAATTCACATATAATTAAGATTTTTTTTTTTTTTTTTTTGTGTAATATTAGGTATGAATTTTATATAAGTTAAAATACAATAACTATTTTTTTTAAATTAATATCTTATAAAATTCGTAATTTTAAATTTTTAAAAATACAAAAAATATAAATGTATGTTTTTATTTTTCTACTTTTCATTATTAATTTTCAATAATTTTTTATAGGAGAATGAGTATATATATATATATAACAATGAAAATGTAAAGTTTTTACTTTTTTTATTTAATGCTAATTTTTTTTTTTAAATGGAAATTATGAGCTTAAGAATAATAAATGAAATGTACACATTAGTATTTCATTAATTTCCCCATTTTCTCTAAAAAATTAGACCTTTTAAAATTATATATTACGAAAAAAAAAAAAAAAAAAAAAAAATTTTAAATTTTAAAAAATTTTAAAAAAAACAAAAAAAAAAAAAAAAAAAAAAAAAAAAAAAAAAAAAAAATTTTTAAACAAAAAATGAGTTAAAATATGAAAGAATATTAGCAGAGGGTAACACAGAAGGAAAAGAGCAAACAAACGCTGAAGGATGTCTAAATAAAAGTCCATTAGATAATGAAAAAAAAGAAAGTACGGATCCGGATAAATACACGTATCCGTACAATTATTGGTTTAAGTTCAAGCTTCCAATATTATGGGAGCGATTTAACAATGAGACAAGTCAAATGGACCATGAATGGAAACTAAAAAAATGGTATGTTGATTTTCAGATGTTTTCAAATAAGAAATTTAATGATCTATTATATCCAATAATTCGTAGTAATATTCCAGATAAACAAAAAAAGGAAAAAATTGATAGATTTATGAATGAATTTGACTCAGAATTTAATAAATTTTTATGCGAATGTAAGAAAGATATGACAAACAATAAAACAGAATCCGAATCTAAGAAAGAGATAACAGGCAATAAAACAGAATCCGAATATAAGAAAGAGATGACAGACAATAAAAAAGAATACGAATCTAAGAATGAGATGACAGACAAAAAAACAGAATCCAAATCTATGAATGAAGTGACAGACAATAAAACAGAATCCAAATCTAAAGAAGATATGAGAGAGAATACAACATAATCCGAATTTAAGAAAGAGCAAGGAAAAAATGAAATAAAAAATTATAAATTAAAAATTTGGAAATTACTTATTGTTTTGATAATCTTAAGGAGAATAAAAATTAATGGTTAAACAGAGAATATAGGATTAGTCATGCACAGGATCTAGCTAAAAAAAAGAAAAATTAATATTTTTTTTAAATTTTTTTTATAGAAATATATTTTATTTTTTAAAAAAAAAAAAATTAAAAGAGAAAAATTTTTTAGAAAGGAAAAATTTCATAAGAATATTTTTTAATTTTTAAGAATAAAATTTTCGTTAAGTGATAATATAATTAAAATTTTTTTTTATTATTTATGTATTTTTATTATTTTTAAAAGCAGTGAACTTATATTACTGAAAATTACTTATATAAAGCAATAATTATTTTGTAATTAAAAATTAATAATTAATGAGAATATATGTTTTTAATAAAAATACATATTTTTATCAGAGTAAATTCACAATGAACCGCATTATTGTAGTTTATTTGTTTATATCATTAATATTAGATTTAAAATCCATTTAATTACTAGAGAAAACTCCATATTCTCTTTAATAATTTGTTTTTCATTACTCTAGCAAATTCACTTAATGATAATTTAATAAATTAAAAATGTAATTTATGGAAAGTAAATAAATCAGATAGTAAATGTAGAGGATAAAATAGAAGAAAAAAAGTTGGATGCAAAACTATTACCAGCTTACCTACATGACAAAAAAAGGACACAAAAAGGATAAAAAAAAAAAAGTCTTTATTGAGAATTATTATAGTTAAAGTTTTGTTAATAAAAGGAATTATCAGCGTTTTTGAGAAAAAAATTAATAGCTTTATGGAAAATAAAGAGACATGAAAGTACTAGATAAATGAAGAAAAAAAGAATTGAATATTGTGAAAAAAATATTCAAGTTATTAGAAAATAGAAGAAAACTTGATAAGGCGTTTTTTCGTGGAAAATTTTTATCTTTGAATTTTAGAGAGAAAATTTTATATTAACAATAAAAAATTTTCGTGTTTGTAGTATTGTATAACTTATTTTGTGTTTTGTTATTTATATTAGTTGATTCGCAAGAAGTGAATTTGAATTGTTAAACGTTAATGATAACATTAAAGTAAAATATATGTAATTTAAAACTATAATTAATAGAGATTTAAATTTCTAATAAAAATAGGAATTTTTATTAAAATAATTAAATTCCTGTTAAAAACAATAAATGCTCAATGAAGTAGACCATATACATTTCAGTGGTTTATAGTATTAAAAACAAATTTAAATTCATTTAAATGGTAGAGGAAACTCTATATGCTCGTTGTTAATCCTTTTTTTCAATACTCTAGAAAAGTAATGAATAAGAAATTAATAAAATATTAATTACATTTATTTTACTTATATTATGATTTATATTTAACAATTCAAATTTATTGCTCTCAAATTAACAAGCTAAATAATTGATAAAATTCAAATTATATTACGTAAGTACTACAAAACACATAAATTATATTATAGTTAATATAAAATTTTCTTATATTAATTTAAATAAAAATACACCACAATAAGCTTTCATATTCAATAACTTTTTCTTCTATTTTTTGACAACTAAATTCCTTTTGAAAAAAGAAAAAATTTATTTTTTTGTGTATTTAAATTACAAAAATAAAAAAAACCATTAACTATTTTTTTCTTTTTTTCTTTTACTTAGAAATTTCATGTTCATTAATAAAATTTATTATTAACCTTCTTGAGAATAAACGGTAATAGTTGTGTGGAAAATATATAGTTATGCATGCAAATTCTAGATTCAAAGAAAAAAAAAAAAAAAAAAATTAATTGTTAATTTCATTGTTTTCTTTTTCTAATTTTTAAATACAAAAAAAAAAAAATATATTTACTTTTTTTTGAAATGATTAATTCTTCAGTTGAAATATTAATTTATTTATTTCTTATTCCATAACTTTTCTATAGTATTGAGCAAACATATTAATGAAGTGATTTATTAACTAAGTGTTCGGTGACTTAGTTAGAGTATTGACTTATTAACTAGATGTCCGGTGACTTTGCTAGAGTACTGAACCAATAAATTAATAAAGAGCATGCGGAGTTACCTCTACGATTTTGATTTATTTATATATATTTTTATATGCTTTGAACGATTAATTATTAATTATGTAATCTACTTCATTCATCATTCTTTGATTTCAATAGGCATTTATTTACTTTACTAAAAATCCTTATTATTATTGAAAATTTAAATACTTATTGAATATTGAATATTAATTATTATTATTTATTTGTATTTTATTTATTTCTTTTTATGAGTTATGTTCATCAATTTAAATATACTGCTGTTGAATTAACCAACATAAACAATTAGTAAAAATGCAAATTAATTATATTAATATTAATTACGTGATAATTTTATTGTCAAATGTATAAAATTTTCTCTGATAAATTAAAAATGTAAATGCTTTGCAAATTAAGCTCATTTATATGTAAATATCTTTTATCTTTTTAAGATCTCATTTTCAATGGTAACAAATCTTACTCCCTATTTTTATTTTACCATTTTTCCTTCTTTCATTAAATATTTTTGAAAAAAATAAATATATTTTTTTTATGTATTTCCAATTTATTAGAAGAAAAATAAATGAAAAAATCCAATAATTTTTTTTTCTTTTTTTTTTTATTTTTTTTTTTTTTTTCGTGTTCGTCACCGACTACGTATTCTTCATATAGCTAGTTCTTTTTATTATCATATAGGTTAATAAAGCCTTTTATTAACGAATATTCAAGGAATTTAAATTTTATATGAAATAAATTGTTCATTTTACGTTATTTAACATAATTATATTTAAATACTTTATAATCTATTGAAAACAATGGAACAAAAATCTAATAACGAACTTTGTGAATCTTAATTAATTTGATAGTTTAATTAACATTATTATTTAAATAGCGAATTAATAAAGAAAAATCCTAATAAAATATTAAGAATTATTAAGCAGGACATTATTAACCTGTCCTATGTACTATTTCATAAAACTGATAATTAGATAATCTCCTACATGAAGAAATATAATCCAATTTATTTTTCAAATGGATGTGATTCTCTTAAGATACAAGCAAAAAGACAAATACATACACATAATAGAATTTTTAATTATTTAGATAATAAATAGGTAATAAGTTTTTGGTTAATAAAAGGCTTTATTAACCTTTTTGGAAATAGAAAGGACTATTTATAGGAAGAATACGTAGTTGGTCATTCACACGCAAATAACAAAAAAAAAAAAAAAGAAAAAAAAAATGATAAATTTTTTTTTTGTTTTTATTTTTATTAATAAAAAGACGTAAAAAAAATAATATACATATTTTTTTTTAAGAAAAAAAAAAACGTTAGGAAAAAAATGGGTTAAAAAAATCAATTGGAAAAAGATTTGTTACCAACAAGAATGAGATATTAAAAGTAAAAAAGATATTTACATAAATATATTATGTTTTAATTTTTTCTATTAGTTTTTTGATATTAGTTTTTTTATGTGAGAGAAAATTTTATACATGAAAATTAAAAATTTTAACGTAATTAATATTCATATAATTAATTTTGTATTTTTACTAATTGTTTATGATTTGTTAATTCAACAATAATATATTTAAATTGCTGGATATAAATAATAACAAAGAAATAAGTAATATACCTTTAATTAATAATCAATATTCAGTAAGGATAAAAATTATTAATAAAAACATAGATTTTTATTAAAGTAAATAAATGCCTATTGAAATTAAAGAATTCTGAACGAAGTAGATCACACAATTAAGGATCACTCGTTCAAAGCATTTAATAATATATATATATACATCAGAAATCGTAGAGGCCACTCTACTTGCTCATTATTAATTTGTTTTTTTAGTATTCTAGCAAAGTCAACGAACACCCAGTTAATAAACCAATAACTCAATTATTATATTATATTATATTAATTAATGAATGTGAATAATTTGTATTATATATTAATTAAAAAAAAAAAAAAAAAAAAAAAAAAAAAAAGTTTATTTGAACATTGTTGTTTATTTTTATTTAAAATCACAGTTTTTTTAGAAAAGTTTAATTTTTTATATTAAACACTAATCAATCTCTTTTTATTTGTCAATATTGGTTTATGTCTTAATATTTCAAATTATTTAAAAAATTTTTTTTTTTTTTTTTTTTTTTAATCGAGAGAACTTAATATTTTTATTCAAAATTTAATCCTTTTTAATTAAACATTAATTGTTATATTATTAATATTTTAAGAATAAATAATGGTTTTTAAAAAATAAGAAATTCAAAACCATTTTTATATTAACCTTTTAACTAAAATTTATATACTGTAAATAATTTTAAGTATTTATTTCATTTTATCATTCACTTTAAGATTTTTTATAATATGATTTATATTTTTAATATATATGGATAGTAATTTAATTTTTATATATATATATATAGCATATGTCATTATATTTTTAAAAATTTAAAGTAAATATATACATAATATATATACATAATATATAAATATATATATAAGAAAAACAATTTTTAAACTTTTAAATTAACCAGATTAATTATTGTTTAAAAAAAATATTTATATTATTTTATTACTGATAATAATATTTAATTTATTTCTGGTAATTTCATATTATAAAAACAATTTAAAAAAGTATTACATCAAGCATTAGGTACATATGAAAATGAAGTATAAATAAATTGAAAAATATTTTTATTATTAAAATTTTATATAAGAATAAGTTAAATAGTATTATAAAAAAAATATATAATAAAATTATATCTATATATATATATATATATATACAATTTAAACGCATGTTTCTTCCTTTTTTTTTTTTTTTGAGTTTTATATAAATTTTTTTTTATGAACTAAATAATATAATTAAAAATATCCAACAAAAAAAAAAAAAAAAAAAAAAAAAAAAAAAGTAATTTTTTTTAAAAAATAGTTATAACAAAAAATAAATATATACATATATTGTATAAACATTTAGCAATAATAAAATTAAAAAAAAAAGAATTTAAAATAAAAAGAAGTATATAAGAAAAATCAAAAAAGTTTTATTTAAAAGAAAAATATGCACAAACAAAAATTAGTTTCATATTAAGTGAAAAATTGTCACAAATGTAGTATACTGTATGAAAGATACATGCGCATAAAAATTTTTAATTTATAGAGTTTTTTTTTCTTTTTTTGATAGAGATATATCTCTATAATATACGAAGATTTATATTTATAAATCATAATATACCGTATATAAAATAATTTAAAGTTCGACATAATTCACAGAGATTAGTAATTTAGAAAAAAAAAATAAAAAAAATCCTTTAACATTAAATGTATATCATTTATAATTTTTATGTGAATTAAATTAAAAATATTTTATTTTTTTACATAATTTAAAGATAAATAAAATTTTAATAAAATGTTTTTAAAATAACTTTATCCGATTTATTATATTTTTTATTTATTTGTTAATTAACATTCTTATTTTATTTTTTAAAAAATTAAGAATATTATTCTTATCTAAAATAACCATAATATCATATATAATAATAAAAAATTAGAAATTACATTTTATATATGAAAATAATTTTCTATTTTAAAGATTTAAGAAATTAATAGAAGTTATAATAATATCTAAATTAATATTACAAATCCATAATTTAGCATTATTGAAAATTGAAACAATTTTACACCTGAATTAACAACTTCCACTTCAATATTATTCTATAAATATATTAATATGAAAACGTTAACTTTATATTTAAAAATTAGTACATTCCTTATTTTAATTTGGATGTATTCACGTTTTTATAATGTAAGTTAAAATATTAACAAAATATATACATATAGATATATTTTATTTCTAATTATTTTTAACATTTCATTTGATTTTCTATTTTAACAAAAGAAACATTCTTTTAAAAAATTTTTATTTAATCCATAGTGTGATTCCTATAAAACATTGATTGATAAATATATATTGCAAACAAAAAATGAGTTAAAATATGAAAGAATATTAACAGAGGGTAACACAGAAGGAGAAGAGCAAACAAACGCTGAAGGATGTCTAAATAAAAGTCCATTAGATAATGAAAAAGAAGAAAGTACGGATCCGGATAAATACAAGAATCCGTACAATTATTGGTTTAAGTTCAAGCTTCCAATATTATGGGAGCGATTTAACAATGAGACAAGTCAAATGGACCATGAATGGAAACTAAAAAAATGGTATGTTGATTTTCAGATGTTTTCAAATAAGAAATTTAATGATCTATTATATCCAATAATTCGTAGTAATATTCCAGATAATGAAAAAAAAGAAAAAATTGATAAATTTATGGATGAGTTTGACTCAGAATTTGACAAATTTTTATGCGAATGTAAGAACAACATGACAAACAATAAAGCAGAATCCGAATCTGAGAAAGAGATGACAGACAATAAAACATAATCCGAATCTAATAAAAATATGAGAGAGAATATAACATAATCCGAATTCAAGAAAGAGCAGGGAAAAAATGAAATAAAAAATAATAAATTAAAAATTTGGAAATTCTTTATTAATTGTTTTTATAATCCTGACAAGAATAAAAATTAATGGTTTAGCAGAGAATATAGGATTAGTCATGCACAAAATCTACTTAAGAAAAGGAAAAATTAATATATTGTTTAAATTTTTTTTATAGAAATATATTTTATTTTTAAAAAAAAAAAAAATTAAAAGAGAAAAATTTTTTAGAAAGAAAAAATTTCATAAGAATATTTTTTAATTTTTGAGAATAAAATTTTCGTTAAGTGATATTAATATATTTAAAATTTTTTTTTATTATTTATATATTTTTATTATTTTTAAAAGCAGTGAACTTAAATTACTGAAAATTACTTATAAAAAGCAATAATTATTCTGTAATTAAAAATTTATAATTAATAAGAGTATATATTTTTAATAAAAATACATATTTTTATCAATGTAAATTCACAATGAACCGCAATATGGCAGTTTATTTGTTTATATCATTAATATTAGATTTAAAATCCATTTAATTACTAGAGAAAACTCTATATTCTCTTTAATAATTTGTTTTTCATTACTCTAGCAAATTCACTTAATGATAATTTAATAAATTAAAAATGTAATTTATAGAAAGTAAATAAATCAGGTAGTAAATGTAGAGGATAAAATAGAAGAAAAAAAGTTGGATGCAGAACTATTACCAGCTTACCTACATGACAAAAAAAGGACACAGAAAGGATAAAAAAAAAAAAGTCTTTATTGAGAGTTATTAGAGTTAAAGATTTGTTAATACAAGGAATTATTAGCGTTTTTGAGAAAAAAATTAATAGCTTTATGGAAAATAAAGAGACATTAAAGTACTAGATAAATGAAGAAAAAAAGAATTGAATAGTGTGAAAAAAATATTCAAGTTATTAAAAAATAGAAGAAAACTTGACAAGAAGTTTTTTCGTGGAAAATTTTTATCTTTGAATTTTAAAGAGAAAATTTTATATTAACAATAATAAAATTTTCGTGTTTGTAGTAATGTATAACTTATTTTGTGTTTTGTTATTTATATTTGTTAATTCGCGAGAAGTGAATTTGAATTGTTAAATATTAATCATAACATTATAAGTAAAATATATGTGATTTAAAACTATAAATAATAAATTTTTAAATTTTTAATAAAAATAGGGATTTTTATTAAAATATTTAAATGCCTCTTAAAAACAATAAATGCTCAATGAAGGAGACCATATACATTTCAATGGTCTATGTATTAAAAACAAATTTAAATTCATTTAAATGGTATAAGAAACTCTATATGCTCGTTGTTAATCCTTTTTTTCAATATTCTAGAAAAGTAATGAATAGGAAATTAATAAAATATTAATTACATTTATTTTACTTATGATTTATATTTAACAATTCAAATTTATTACTCTCAAATTAACAAGCATAAATAATTGATAAAATTCAAATTAAATTACGTAAGTACTACAAAACACAAAAATTATATTATAGTTAATATAAAATTTTCTTATATTAATTTAAACAAAAATACACCACAATAAGCTTTCATATTCAATAACTTTTTCTTCTATTTTTCGACGACTAAATTCCTTTTAAAAAAAGAAAAAAAATATTTTTTTGTGTATTTAAATTACAAAAATGAAAAAAACCACTAACTATTTTTTTCTTTTTTTTTTTTACTTAGCAATTTCATGTTCATTAATAAAATGTATTATTAACCTTTTTGAGAATAAACGGTAATAGTTGTGTGGAAAATATATAGTTATACATGCAAGATCTAGATTCAAAAAAAAAAAAAAAGAAAAAAAAATTAATTGTTAATTTAATTGTTTTCTTTTTCTAATTTTTAAATACAAAAAAAAAATACATATTTACTTTTTTTTTGAAATGATTAATTGTTCAGTTGAAATATTAATTTATTTATTTCTTATTCAATAACTTTGCTAGAGTACTGTTTTATTACTGGATGTTCGGTGACTTCACTAGAGTACTGATGAAATAAATTAATAAGGAACATGTAGAGATACCTCTACGGTTTTTATGTATTTATATATATTTTTAAATGCTTTGAACTAGTGATCCTTAATTACGTAATCTACTTCATTTAGCATTCTTTAATTTCAATAGGCATTTATTTATTTTAATAGAAATCCTTATTTTTATTAAAAATTTAAATACTTATTGAATATTGATTATTAATTAAATATATATTACTTATTTTTTTGTTATGATTTATGTCAATCAATTTAAATATATTGCTGTTGAATTAACAAAACATAAAGAATTAGTAAAAATGCAAATTAATTATATGAATATTAATTACGTGAAAATTTTAATTTGTATCCATAAAATTTTCTCTCACAAATTAAAAATATAAATATTATGCAAATTAAACTCTTTTATATAAACATTATTATCTGTTTAAGATCTCATTTTTATTGGTACTAAATCTTACTCTCAATTTTTATTTTACCAATTTTCCCTCTTTCACTAAATCTTTTCGAAAAAAAATAAATATATTTCTTTTACGTATTTCCAATTTTTTAAAAGAAAAATAAGAAAAATAAATTCAATAATTTTTTTCTTTTTTCCTTTTTTTTTTTTTTTTTCTTTCGCTTGTGCACAAATGGTTAATAAAAGGCTTCATTAACCTTTTTAACTATAAAAAGGACTAGCTATGTGTAGAATAGGTAGATGGTTGTGGTAAGTAAAAAAAAAAAAAAAAAAAGATTTTATTTTTTTTTTTGGAAAGAGAAGGGATTTATTGAGGGAGAGATTTATTTTACAAAAGATAATGTGTTTATAAAAGATTTTAATTTGCATAATATTTATATTTTGAATTTGTGAGAGAAAATTTTATACATGTGATAATAAAATTTTCACGTAATTAATATTCTTATAATTTATTTACATTTTTACTAATTGTTTATGTTTGTTAATTCAACAGCAATACATTTAAATTACTGAAAATAAATCATAACAAGGAAATAAGTAATATACATTTAATTAATAATAAATATTCAATAAGGATTTAAAGTTTTAATAAAAATAGGGATTTTTATTAAAATAAATAAATGCCTATTGAAATTAAAGAATGCTGAACAAAGTAGAGCACATAATTAAGAATCACTCGTACAAAACATATTAAAAATATATGTAAATACAACAAAATCGTACAAACAGTTCTACATGCTCTTTATTAATTTGTATGTTCAGTATTCTAGTAAAGTCATCGAACACCCAGTTAATAAATCAAAAACGAGCTACGCATTCTTTATATAGGCAGTCCTTTTTATTACCAAAAAAGTTAATGAAGGTTTTTATTAACCAAATGCTGAATGAAGTAGATTACATGATTAAGGATCACTCGTTCAAAGTATTTAAAAATATATATAAATACGTCAAATCGAAGAGGAAACTCTACATACTCTTTATTAATTTGTTTTTTTAGTACTCTAGAAAAGTCACCAAACATCCAATTAGTAAATCAGCATGTTAGAATACTGGAAAAAGGTAAACACATAAATGCGTACACTTAAGAAATTACTCTCTCTAGAAGTAAATATAAGAAAAAAAAATATAGACATATTTTATTATATTTTTTTTTGTTGTAACACTAACTTGGAAAAAAAAAATAATTTATTTTCTTTTGACAATAATTTTTTTTTTATTATTTTCTTTTAAAAATAATTTACTATCTTAAAAAAAAAAATTTTATTTTTTTTAAATGGAGATGATCTATAATATTTTTTTTTTGAATATTAAAAATGAAATGTAAAAACGTGATATGCATGGCATATTGTGTAAATTAATAACAATAATAATTAAATAACTCAATTATTATTTTATGTTAATTATTGAAAGTAAATAATTTATAATATACTTTAATTAAAAAAAAAAGAAAACAAGTAAAATTTTCTCTATGTGTTCTTTATTATTTTTTTTTTTTTTTTAATATTACTAAAGTCATTGAACGAGTAATTAATATATCAAGTAATAAATAGAAAAACTAATAAAAAAAATCTAAAACATTCTCTATTAATTTAATGAATTTAAATATAATTTCGATACTATAAACCTGTGAAATGTAAATTATGTAGCTTATTGAGAATTTATTTACATTAATAAAAATCTTATGTTTTTATTAAGAACAGAAACTTTCATTAAACAATAATATTTAAGTACAAAATATTCATCTATAACTTTTAATGAATAATTTTCATTTATTCAAGTTCTTTTTTTCTTAAAAGAACAAAAAAAAATATAAATTATATTAATATCACTAACAGATAAAATTTTACTCTAAAAAATATAAAATACTTTTATAAAAATATTTCTTCCTAAAGATTTTTTCTCTTTTAACAATTTTATTTTTTTCCCATAAAGAAAATAAAATATATTTCTATAAAAAAATGTAAAGCAAAATATTAATTTTTTTTAACTAGCACTTGTGCATGGCTTATTAAGTATTTTCTTTTCATATATTAATTTTTATTTTAATAATGGTTAACAAAGTCTTTTTTTATCTAATTTTCTAGTTTTTAATATTTTATTTCTTATTTTCATTTTATTTTTTTCTTGTTCTTTATATTGACATAAAAATTTTTTATAATATAAATGAAGATTTTTTGAAATTCTATCAATTATTTTTTTCTTTTTACGTTTGTAATACGACACTAATGAGACAGTTAAAAGATTCTAGTACCCTTTCTACTGAAATATTCTTTCGATAGGCATTCAATATTTTATCTCTACATTTATATCTCATTTCATTTTCTTTTTTAAATAAAACTTCTTCTACATACCTTGATAAAATATTAGCGTTATAAAATTTAAAATACATATCCATTAAATGAACCAACTCATAAAGTTCAATCTCCATATCACCAGATGGATAATATTCTACACGTTTTTTAATATAAGATGATTTTTTTTCTGATTTATCACCATCTGCTAACATTCTTTTGTGTTTTAATCCAATTTTTGTTTGTAATATATCTCTATTAATCAATGACTTATTGGAATCATACTATGGGATTAAAAAAAAAATTATTTAAAATTTTTTTTCATTTGTTGTAGTAATAAATTGAGTAAAATTTTTAAAATGATTAGAAATAAAATATATTTATATGTGTTTTTTTTATATGAAGTTTATCTTACGTTGTAAAAACAATGGAATATCCAAATTAAAAGAAGAAATGTAAAAATTTTTAAATATAAAGTAAATGTTTTCATTTTAATACTATTATAGTTTAATATTAAAGTTAGAGATATTAATCCATTTACAAAATTGCTTCTATCTTTACTAATGATAAGTTAGAGGTATGTAATATTGCTTCAGGTAATATTGTGATCTTTGTAAATTTTATAAATTTTTAAGGTAAAAAATTATTCGTTTATATGAAATGTAATTCTGAATTTTTCATAATTATACATAATATTACTTTTACTTTATGTAAGATTAATACTAATAACTTTTCAAAAAATAAAATAAATAAGAACGTATATTTATAAGTTAAAGAAAAAAATTTTTAAATATGTAAAGTTATTTTAAAAATATTTCATTAAAATTATATTCATCCTTAAAATATATGAAAAAAATTATATAATGTTAATTTGAAATAAATTAAAATTATAAATGTTATATATTAAATGTCAATGAATTTTTTTTTATTTTTTTTTTTTGTTTAACTATTAGTTTTTTATCTGTGAATCACGTTAAACTTTAAAATATTTTATATGTGGTGTTTGTTATTTATAGATATAAATTAACATATATCAGAGATATTATATCTCCATCAAAAAAAAAGAACAAAAAAAAAAAAAAAAACACTATAAAGCAGAAATTTTTCTATGCATGTATTTTTCATACAGCATACTATATTTGTAGTCGTTTATAATTATATATGAAACTAATTTTTAATTGTGCATGTTTTTGCTTTAAATGTAACTATTTTGATTTTTCTATTATATTTTTTTTTATCTTTATGTTTTCCATTTATTTTTGTTATTAATACATGTTTATATAATATATGTATATGTAATTATTTTTTATCCTTATAAATATTTTTTAAAAAAAAAATTTCCTTTTTCAATTACTTTTCACAAAATAAAAAAAAATTATGAAATGCACAAATTCAAAAGAAAAAGTGAAAACATATCTATTTTGAAGAAATTATAATAATATATCACGTAAAAGAGCACTCTAAATTAATAACAATTTAAAAAAAAAAAAAAAAAAAAAAAACTTTTTTTTAATCATATGTATACAGTATAAAGCACATTTCAAAAAATGATTACTTATTTTTTGGAAAATTTACTTTTTTAATTAATCTAAAAACTATGAACAAAATTCTTTTTTATATGAAACATATTGTAAAAATATATATTTATAAATTTTTTTTTTTTTTGTAACTAATAATCATAGGTACAAACATTAAATTTAATAAAAATGTTAATTATTATATTAACTAAAAAGGCATATCTTTAACTAAATATTATGAATTTTTTCTTAGAAAATACAAGGAAATATATTTTCATTATGATACCAAATGTATCAATAAATAAATATAAAATAGAATTATAACATATTCTTTTGCATGTGCATTATCATTATCTTATAATTAAATGTGAAAAAAAAGTTATGTGCCTTTTTTTTTTGCCTTTTTATACATAATCGAAATCTTATAATTATTATGAGAATGTATTTATTTTATTTTTTATTTTGTTATATTTTATTTGTATATATATTTATTGCTATTCTTTTATTTTTCCTTATCCTTCTCATAAAATCTAAGTAACTCAATTATTGGACTATAAACAATGTTATCGACCTATTTTAAATAATATTTAAATAAATATAGAAAAAACATTTTTAGTTGTATATGTCATATTTCAAGGAAAATAGGCATACATGAAAGCGTAAAGAAAGTAAGTATCTTAAAAAAAAAACTATCACTAAAAGTAAATACGTTTAATAAAAACAATTGCTCTAAAAGTAAATGCATCTAAAAAAAAATACTTTCTATAAAAGTAAATGCATTTAAAAAAAATGCTTGCTCTGAAAATGAATACAATATGAAAAAAATGTGGATATATTTTATTATTTTTTTTTTTATGAAAAATTAAAAATGTAATATCTAATGTGACATACATGAGATACAGTTCAAACTAACAACAATAGTACTTAATTCATTCATTTAATATTTGATATAAATAATAAAAGTGAATAATCTCATAAAGATAAAATGAATGAGCATTTTCTACATGCTTTTTATTAATTTATTTTTTCCAAACTAGCAAGATCACAGAAAGAACAATTAAAAAATTATTTATATAATAAAAAAGAGTTCAGCAATTGTTCCTTTCACATTTTACTTTCTTCTAAAATATTTAAGTGCTATAAGACATCTCTGTAAGCATTAATAAAGAATTTTATTAAGAACATTTATTTTTTTAATTTAATTTGTATGAATCTTTGATATAACATAAATAAAAAAGTTTATGCATAAATACTATCTTCTTAATGTTTTAAGGCTCATTTTACTTTAAAAAATTGTTGTATATTTAATAAAAGTGAGTTTTTATGATTTATATTTTTTTAATATCATATATAAATGGAGTTTTTCCAACTAAAAATACGTAAAATATAATATTATCTTACATTTATACATATTGCTTCATGGTATTAAAATCTTTAAAATAATATATGTATTGTATATTTAAAAATTAAAATTATCCAAATAATAGTCCATTAAATGTAGAAATTATTGTAATTATTATAAGTAAGGTAATGTTCATACGGAAAAAAAAAATTATTTATAACTATTGTTCGGTAATTCTAACATTAATAAATTAATAGTTAGATAATGCAGTCAATTATTGGTTAATAAAAGGCTTTATTAACCCTTTTAGAAAATAAAAGGACTACTTAAATGAAGAATACGAAGTTGGTCATGCACACAAAAAAAAAAAAAAAAAAATGATTCTTCTTTTTTAACGAAGTAGGATTTAATTAATTTTGTAAGAGAAAATTATATATATATAACAATAAAATTTTCATGTAATTAATATTTATAAAATTTTTTGTATTGTCATTAATTGTTTATGTTTGTTAATTCAACACCAATATATATTAATTGCTGAGTGTAACTCATAACAAATAAATAAGTAATTTACAATTAATTAATAATTAATGTTCAATAAGGATTTAAATTTTTAATAAAAATAAAGATTTTTATTAAAGTAAATAAATGCCTATTGAAATTAAAGAATGCTGAATGAAGTGGGTCACATAGTTAAGGATCACTAGTTCAAAGCATTTAAAAATATATATAAATACATCAAAATCGTAGAAGCAACTCTACATGCTCCTTATTAATTTGTTTGTTCAGTACTCTAGCAAAATCACCGAGCACCCAGTTAATAAAGCATACAGAGATAAATATTCATTATTATAATTATGAAGTAATTATTGTTACTTTGTGGTAATTTCAATTTTTTTAAAACTAATTAATTAAAAAAAAAAAAGCTATTTTTTTAAATCTTTATGGTATTGA
>NW_021628253.1:14289-57805 GCF_900005855.1 Plasmodium gallinaceum | reverse complement strand
TTAAATTAACTTAATATTTTTTATTGAATTAGTAACAATTGTCGTAATAAATTCTACGAAGATAAAGTTCCATGGTTTTAATAAATATTTTTAAAAAAAAAAAGAATAAGTAAAAAAATATATAAAAATAATAAAAAAGTTTTGAAAGCTCTATATAATTGTATCTAAATATAAACTATTCTAAAAAATTTTTAAGTAAAAACAGAATATAACATTTTTTTTTGCATTTCTAAATAATTCTTTATATTATTCTTTTTTAATTTAAAAAAAAAAAATTAAATAAAAAAATGAAATGAAATATTTATTTTGTAAGTATATAAAATCAACTAAAAATTTATTATTTTTTGATTATTTAAACAATATTTCTATTATTAAAAACATAATAAAAAATATATAATAAATAAGAGGTTATAGTATATAATTAATAATTTTAGGATTTAGGATGTAGGATTTAGAATTTAGAATTTAAAATTTTTATGTTGTAGTTATAGATTTAGCTTTTAATAGATATTTCTCCATTAAAATTAAAAAAAAAAAATTTCAAAACTAATTTTTTTTTTAAACATCATATTGTTATAAGTATTTATTTGTTATTTTTTAAATTATATTTTCATATTTTTTGTTTTTAACTTATATTATCCTTACTGAAAAAAGGGGAATTATTTTAAAAATCATTAAAAAAAATATTAGAAATAATTCCTCAGTAATTTTTTTTTACATTTTTAGAGATACAAAAAATGGATCTTAAACTTAGTGATGCTACGAGTATTGATTCTAATGATAATCTAAATGGGGGAAATTCAACTGTAGAATTCGCTCATAGGGAAATTGAAGGTGCAACTGTTTCAATTCCAGAAAATCCATTATATGATGATTTAGATTTACGTGATGCCATTCAAAATCCATCTGAAGATATCAATTTGGATTCAACTTCATCAACGAATCTTCATCATAAAAACTTGTTAAGTATTTTTCATTTAGTTATGATTATTATTTCTTTCCTTCGTTTTGCGGTAAAATAAAGTTTATAATTAAAAATATATGCATATTTTTTCATTTTTTTTATGTATTCATTTAATTACAAACATTATATATATTATAAAAACAAAATTTTAAATCATTTGTAATAATTTATAGAGAACTTACTCTCCTAAATTGAGAGCTAAGCATAAAGAGAGGGTTAGGTTGCAGAATAAATGGGATAATAGGGATAAAAAGATGAAAGGTGATTGGAAAAAGATGGAGGAAAAATGGAATGAAAGGAAACAAAAAGAAAATAGAGAAAAGGAAGAGTTAAATAAAAAAAAAGAGGAAAGGGAAAAAAAGACGAATAATGAGATGGAACAATTTAATAGGAAATGGGATGGAGAAAATTATTCTGAAGAGAAATCCTGGAAATTTTTGAATTATTCGTGCATAAATGGAAAATGTATTAAGTCTTTGAATGAACCAAGTACAAGCCAGACATGTAATAAAATTGTTAAAAGAAAGAAAAAAAATAAGGTACTTTTGGATATTATAGAAGAAAAATTGAAAGGAATATCCTTCAAAAAACCAATATCAGAACATGAACTTATAAAAAAGATTACAGAAGAAGAAAAAAAGAGAAGAGAAACGCTCTTTCGTCAAGTGGTTGAATTAAATGAGAAATGGAAAAAATATGAAGAATATTGTCAAATTAGGAGGGAATGGGAAAGAAATGAAAGAAAAAAATTAGAAGAAAAAAGAAGAAAAAGAAAGGGAAAACACGAAAATGAAATGTTAAAAGAAAAAGTAGAGTGGGAAAAGAGTATGAGAGAAGAAAAAGAAAAGTGGGAAAAGATCATGAAAGAAGAAAATGAAAAATGGGAAAAAAACATGAGAAAAGAAAAAGAGAAATGGCAAAATAGAATGATGGAAAAAAATGAAGAGTGGAAAAAAGATGAAAATAAGAAAATTAAAAAAGAAGAAAGTGAGTTGAATTCAAAGTGGAGATATGAGCATTATAAGATAAAAGAAAAAGAAGGTAAAAAAATAAGAAAAATATAAATACATATATAAATATTAATAGGAAAAAGCATTTATATAAGGTAATTATAAATTTTTTTTTTTGAAAATGTAGTATCTTATTTACTTTTAAATGTTTACAGAAGAAGCTCGTTAAACTAAATTTTATATAATTTAACATTTTTATTTTATTTAACTTTTTATTCTCTACTTTTTTTATTTAATATTAAATAAATATTGTAGACACAATCTTTTCATATTTATATATTTCTGCTTTTTTTAAAGATGAGGAAAAACATAACCCAAAATGAAATATTCCTTAGTTTTCTTTCTAAAATTTGTCATGTATTTTACATGTATGTATTTTATTTTTTATAAATTAATCTTATGTATAGATGAAATGAAAAATTTACTTGTAGATAATTTTCAAAATATTTGCTTTTTGTTAACCTATTACGAAGATGTCTCTATTATAATTTAAATGAAACTTTATTTCATTCTTATCAATTTTTATATCAGAAAGATAATTTATTATCCATTTGCATATTTTATAACTTACGTATCTGTTAAATATATAAAAAATATAATATTTTATTATATAAATACCATAAAATCTATTAAAATAACCAAAAAAAAAAAAAGAAATAAAATAATATAGTTTTTCAAAAAAGAGGATATATAATATATATATTACTTGAATTTTAACTTCATATTTTAAAAGAAACATTAAAATAAGAAAAAAAAAAAATTTTAAACATAATGCGTTATATAATATTTTTCTTATTGTAATTTTATTTTTAAATTCCATTTATATTTATAAAAATTATTACATTTATTTTTAAAAGCATCATTTAATTGTTTAATTTTTATATTTCATGAACTGATTTATTAACTGGGTGTTCGGCTAGTTTACTAGAATACTGAACAAACAAATTAATAGAGAGCATATAGAGTTGCCTCTACGATTTTGGTGTATTTATATATACTTTTATATGCTTTGAACGAGTGATTCTTAATTATGTGATATACTTCGTTCAGCATTCTTTGATTTCAATAGACATTTATTTACCTTAATAAAAATCCTTATTTTTATTAAAAATTTAAATCCTTATTGAATATTCACTAATAATTAAATGTATATTCCTTTTTTTTTGCTATGAGTTATGTTCAGCAATTTAAATATATTTCTGTTGAATTAACAAACATAAACAATTAGTAAAAATGCAAATTAATTATATGAATATTAATTACGTGAAAATTTTATTGTTATATGTATAAAATTTTCTCTCACAAATTAAAAATATAAATATTATGCAAATTAAACTCTTTTATATGTAAATGTTTTTATCTGTTTAAGGTCTCATTTTTATTGGTACTAAATCCTACTCCCTATTTTTATTTTACCAATTTTCTCTCTCCTAAATTAAATCATTTAAAAAAAATAAATATATTTTATTTTTAGGTATCTAAATTTATTAAAAGAAAAATATAAAAAAATTCAATAACATTTTTTTTTTTTTTTTATTTTTTTTCCGCGTGTGCATAAATAATTTATTAACTGTGTGTTCGGGGACTTTACTGTAGTACTGAACAAACCAATTAATAAAGAGCATGTAGAGATGTGTCTACGATTTTTGTATATTTATATATATTTTTATTTGCTTTGAACGAGTGATCTTTAATTATAATCTACTTGGTTCAGCATTCTTTTATTTCAAGAAGTATTTATTTACTTTGATAAAAATCCTTATTTTTATTAAAAATTTAAATACTTACTGAATATTGACTAATAATTAAATGTAACTTAATTATTTCTTTGTTGTGAGTTATATTCAGCAATTTACATATATTCCTGTTGAATTAGCAAACATAAGCAATTATTAATAATGCAAATTAATTATATGAATATTAATTACGTGAAAATTGTATTGTCATATGTATAAAATTTTCTTTTACAAAATTCATCATAAAAATATTTTATTTAATTCCTCTATTCGCCAAAAAAAAAAAAAAAATCTTTTTTTTTTTTTTTTTTTATTTAAAATTTAGTAACAAATATTTTAAAAAATTGATTTGTTTTAATCAATTTTTTTCCTGACTATTTTTACATTTTTTTTATCAAATTTTTTTTTCCTGACAGACTTTGTACTTTTTAAAAAGTACAAACAAAAAAAAAAATCATCAATATTTTTTATTTTTGTGTGTGTATGCATGATCAACTTCGTATACTTCATTTAACTAGTCCTTTTATTTTCCAAAAAGGTTAATAAAGCCTTTTATTAACCACCCTTTTAATAATCTTCTGAAAGTTATTTATATTTTTATTTTGTTGTATTATTTTAGAAAGCTTTTCATTACTAACACAAGTATTAATACCAAAAATAAAAGAGATACATGTGTCTAGAGAATGTTAATAAAATTATAAATTACATTCTAGGAAATAATCAAAAAGGAAATATGTTTTTATATATAAATTAGGAATCTTATTATGTAGGTGTTCTTCTGCAAATATTAATTTGATAATTAAAAAAAAAAAAAGCTATTACATTATTTATTTTACATTTATAATGACTATCTTTTTCTAAAAATAAAAAAAAAATATATTGAAAAAATTTTTGTAATTCACTGAACAATGAACCTTTTCGTTTTCATTTTATATGATTAATAAAATCTAATTTTTTCCATTTAAGATAAAAATAATAAATCATTGGAATTTTAGAAAAATTAACAAAAATTTTAATTTTAATTATTTCAGTTGTTTACAAAGTATAACAAAAGAAATATTATTGCATGTTAGATTATATATTTGAATAATAAAAGAAAAGGTATATAAATAAAAGGAATATCTTATATTTATATTCATTTTTATATACAATAAGATTTTTAAATGATTAATTGAAAATAGTATTAAAAAAAAGACAAAAAATAAATACAAAAAAATAAATAAAAGATAAAATATTTAGCAGAAGTAATTTGTATAAAAATGAGTTTATCCTTAATATATGAAATATTAGGGGAAAAGAAAAGAAATATTTTTCCTTTTCTTTATTTTACTTATATAATCAATATGGTATGCTTACTTAGGAAGATTTATTTTTTTTTTTTATATATAAATATTTAAAAAAATAATCGCGTAGAAAAAAAATATTATTTCGAATATTTCCTAGTAGTTTGATTCATAAAAGTCATTATTGACCCTTTTAAGAACAAAAGTTAAAAGCTATATGAAAAATACATAATTAGCCATGCAAGAATTAGATAAAAAAGAAAAAAAAATTAGTTAATTTTTTTTATTTCTTTTTATAAGTTATGAATATAAAAAAATATATATATTTTTTTTTTAGAAAAAAAAATTTAAAGAGTGGAGATCTTTGAAAAATAGCTGTTGGCAAAAGCATTTTTTTTAAGAATTAATTTTATTTGATATTTTTTAAGGAAAAGATTACAAAAAATAATAGGATTTTTGTGCTTATTAAATTTACATAAGTTTATGTTTTAATAATTACCCATGTTTGGTAATTGAAAAGAAGTGTACTCGAATTGCTAAATGTTATTCGTAGTAATATAAATAAAACAAAAAATGCTTAGACAATAAGAAAATTATAAAAATAAATTATATTTTTATCATTCTTTTAAATATATTGTTTTTGAAAAATATTCTATTAAAATTCAAATATATATATATATATATAAATGTTTTCTGAAAATATTGAAAAATCGACTGATAAAAGATATTATTAACCTATTATGAAACAATAAATAATAAATTATATGGTAAATAATATATTATCTAATAACGTTAATTTTTTAAGGAAATAGCTAACTTTAATAAAAAAATAGAATTCTTTTTTCTTTGTATGTAAATTGTTTTGTTGATTATATTTTTGAAATTTTATTTTAAAAAAAAAATATTTTTTTATATTATTTTTGAAAAAAGAATTAATTTTAGTGAATCATATTTATGTTGTAATCACAAAAAATTAGAATTAAAAGCTAAAAGAAAAAAAAGGATTTTGTTTTTGTTTTTATTTACTCTTTATGTGTTTTTTTTAATATTGTTAGTAAATCTAATAAAATATATTATTTTATTTAAAAAAATTATTTCATATGGAATAGAAGATTTTTATAAAAGAAGTATTAGTTTTAATGAAAACGATAAAAAGTTTATTTATTAAATTAATTAAATTTATCTAACAGTGAAAATTTTGTTACATGAATTATATGTATAAAATTTGTCTACGGCAAAAACATGATTGTATAATATTAAAATAGAGACTACTTTATATGCACTTTATCAATTTGTTTGTTTATTCCTTTACCAAATTTAATGAACGACAAAATAATAAATTAACAATAGAAATATAAATTTTTTTTTAAGAAAATATAAAATGAAATAATTAAAAAAATTACTAGTTTATTAAATGAAATGTTAAATACTGCAACAATGAATTAAGAGGTTTAATTTACTTATAGTTTAACACAACCATGCTTGTTTTAATATACAATGTCAACATAATATAAAATATACATTTTAGGCAATATAATAACCTAACATCTTTAACAAAAACATTAACATCATATATTTTTCTTATGATATATCCCTATAATTCGTATATATTGAATTTTTTAACTATAGCAATTTTCTTTTCTTTACAAAAAATACAAAAAAAATATTGATTTTTTTTCAATTTAAAGGGAAGTTTTTAAGTTTAATTATTTCCCGTGCTTTTAATAAGAATAAAAAGAAAATTAATATTTATGAGAAAAAATATATTTTTTATTTTTTTTATAACTATAAACTTGGATAGTTGCTATGATATAATTTATTAAATATCCATTTAATAAACTTTTATATTTATTAAAAATATAAATTAATAAAAAGCATATATAATAATCTTTAATAATTTTAACGATAATAAAAATACTTTTTATAAAAAATTTATAATTTGTTATAATTACATTACATAAAATGAGATAAATAGATTTTATTATATGACTTAACATTCCCATAATAAGATACTTTAACATAATATTTTAATTATTATTAATACAACAATTATTTTATAAGACACTTAAATTATTTAATAAATAATATACTTGTATATATTAAATCTTAAGCATTTAATATAGAAAGAAGTTCTATTTAGTAAAATAATCTTTTTATAATAATAAATAATATTATGTAAAAATCATTTAAAATTTTTATTTATAAGAATTTTTATTTACTAAACTAAAAAAGGAAATATATGCATAAAATAAATAACATTAAAACTAAGAATATTAAAGAAAAACATTTTTTTTTATAAACACAGTTGTCTATTCATTATTTTTATTCTTTTTAAACTAGATATTTAAAGGATTCCCTTTAATATCAAACGTGCACAAATAATTTTTTAATTTATCTATATTTTAATATTATTTACAAAATGCTAATAATATATTATTTTAGCTACGTATATTCAAGACAATTCTAGAATCTCTCAAAATTTACTTTACTTTTTATAATAAATTTGCATGCAAATAAAAAGATTAATAAATAATTTTAATCAAAAAAATGAAAGTAAAATTGCATATTCATATTTTATTTGAAAAAACAAAAGAAAAAGGAATCAAAGAAAAAAAAAAAAAATTGATGTTAATACAAAAATGGGAAAAAAGGAAGATATAACTTAAAGTTTTATAATATATAATTATTAAAACTGACATAAAAATATAAGACAATAATTTTATTTTTACTAATATAATAATTAATACAGTATAATATATTATATATATATATGAATACACTATAATATCTTTCATTTAAATTAAACAGGGAATAATAAAAGAATTTTAATATGAAGTTTTTTTGTCATAAAATTGAATATTATTACTTTTTTAATGCCAATATTTACAAATGGTAATATAATTAAAATAAAAAAATAGTTATAAATTAATTTTTTTAAAATTATATAACAAATAATTAAAAATAGTATAAAAAAAATGCTGTATATATATATTATGTTTTATTATTTGTATTATCATCGATTTTTGCACAGTATTTAACAAACAAACTAATAAAAAGAATGTAGAAAGATTTCTGCCAGTTTTATTTATTATATAAATATTTTTAGAGTAAATATGTATGTTTCATATATTTACATTATTAGACATGAAATAGATATCTTATTTTATATAAAATTTATTATTCTTTATATAAAAAATTTTTAATGTAATATTTTTATTTTTCATAAGGAATTAGTTATTAAATAGGAAGTATTTATGTAATTTAATAAAAATTTTCATTATGTTTATAAAAGCTTAATCTTCATTATAAAAACCTTTGGATATATATAAAATAATTTTTATTTCTACAAATTATTTTTTCATAAAAATATTTTAGTATTTTATATCAAATCAATATTCAAGTAGAGAAAATTAACGTTTAACAATAACTTAATACTTAGTATATAAATATCTCAAAAAAAAATTTATATAAAACATATTAATAAAAAGAAATTTTAATAATATTGAATTTCTTTTTTTTTATAAGGTAATTTTTTAACTAAATATTGCCTTATTCTTGTGAACACCGTGCGTTAATAAAAATTTTTTACTTACATTTATTTTATTAATAATTATATTTGAAAAGTTAATAATATTCTATATAATCTCCTATATGAATAAACGAATCATAAAATTTTATAAATACAATGTAATAGTTTCATTGTAGTTACAATCTTTAATAATTTTTTGTTAAATATTACTGCATATTTATAGTTAGGACTATTATTTTAAAAAAAAAAGTCTCAAATATAGTTATGCAAATAGATAAATAAAAAATATAATATATATATATATACATATATATATATATTTTTAAGTAGGAATTTTATTTTTATTAAAAAAATACTTGAGGCGGTAAACTAATGCAAAAAAAAAAAAAGAGACTAAATGTGCACATAATATATACATGTTTAAAGTAATTTTAATATAGGTTATTTTATAGAATGTATAATAAAGTAATGAAAGAAAAGCAACCATAGTTTTCTAGGTGAATTTTTTTTTAAATTAAATGTTTGAAATATTAAATTTATATATAGTGAATTGCTATTTTTTGAATTAAAAAGAACATTTACATAGTAAAATTATGTTTTTAGTTTATTCAAAGTTATTTATATATGTGCTTTAAAATGACATTAATATTAATTTTTTAGAAGAAAAAAAGTAAAATAAAAAAATAATATTATTTAATTAAAAATTTTTAATAAAAAAAAATAATGAAATACAAAATATAAAATAATAAAAAACATTTTAAAAATGTTTCGTCGAAATTTTGATCTTTGTGAAATTTAAATAAAAAATATTGCGCATGTTTATTAATTTTTTAATCATATTTACCTTTGTAAACTATTTGAAACAAAAATCTTTATTTAGTAAAATTACAATTTTTTTAATAAATATATTATTTTTAAATAAAAATCTTAAAATAATTTTTACCACATTGTATTACAAATAAAGATAAGTTAGTACATTTTGAAATTTTTTTATAAATAAACCCAAAAAGGGAAAAATTTTTCTAATAAAGAATTGTATATGAACAAATTTCCACTATTAAAAAAATTTTTTTTTCTAATTTGATTACGTAAATAAAATTTTTAATTTTTTATTTTATTTTATTATTGATAATGAACATAAATGTGCAATCAAATTAATGCATATGATATACTCTTATATAGATATCTGATCAAATTTTTTTTCTATTAGATTTTTTTAAAAAATTTTACAAAATATGTTTGTCATATATTAAAACATAAATTGAAATTTCCTTTTTAATATATTTAACGTTTTATTTTACTTATCATATTTTTTTTTTCTACTACTTTATCCTTTATTCTTATAGGAAAAAATTAACTATTTTAAATTTTAAAATTCCCAAAAACAAATTTTCCAGTAAAATTTTTTTTTATGAATATAGTATAATATTAAATAAGTTTTTACTATTTTAATATTATCAATATTCAATTTTTTAAGAAACGTTCATTCTAAAAACTTTTTTTTATTTTTCATTGTATTATTTATAAAATCATTTTTATAGTATTTTTAAAATTTCATCTTTCTTTATCCTAATTTTCATTATACATTCTAGTAATTAAAATTATTTTATTATTTTTATAATCCCTTCATTTATATATATGTGTTTTTTTTTTTGTATAATTTGTTAGTATTTTTAAAAAAATTTAAATTATTTTTCATTGAATGGTATATAAAAAAGAAGAATTGCATTAATAAAGAAAAACAATAATTTTCTTTAATTTTTATTGTATATATTAAATCAGTTGATAATTTTATATTAAATTAATTTTTTACCATATTATTTTATGCTTTAAGTATCATATATTGCATGCATGTATTATTCTATCAAATGCCATAAGCATGAATTTTTTTAGAAAATACAAATTAGCTTGTTTTTCCTTCTGTTTCATATAAAATTAGATAGAATCTAGATATTCATCAAGAATTATGAAAAAATCTATTAATTTAATTATAAATCTTAAGAATGGTATAAAATGAAGTATGTAATTACATAAATATATACTTTTAAAATTCTAGAAGTTACTAAAAAGATTTTTTCAAAGATGATGTTGTAATAAAATATTCAAAAAGGTAATTGTTAATATATTTTTCATATTATATTATTTATTTTTTTTATATTATTGATTAATTTATATACAATATACTTATTCATTAAGTTAAATATATTTTTTTATTTTATATAGATGGTTAATTCTTTAGATTAATGTAAAAAATTACAGTATAAAAAATAGAAATATAAATCCATAATATTATATATTTTTATATGAATTTAAATATATATAATATAGTTTTATTTCGTATAAAGAAAAATTGATAACAAATATATATGAAATGAAATATATAAAAAATTAAGGAAAACATAGTATTGATATCTTTTTAATATTTTTTTAGTTAAAAAAGCATAAGATAAAAATATAACGAATTAAGATAAAAATAATCATGATTAGCATAAAAAAGAAATAATGTACACTATTTAAATATATATAAATTTATACATATTTCTACGTTTAATTTTTGTCGAACATAAATATATAAAATTCACAAAAAATGACACATACTATCTTTTTTTTTCTTATGTTGTTATTTTTTATCTTAATTAGAATAAGTACTTCTCAAGAATTCAAAGATGATAATGAATACTCCAAATCAAAATGGTATTTCTTTTTTTGTAAGTTTTAATTTAAAATTTTTAGTTAAAGATTCAATATATATATATATTTATTTTTAGGAATACTACAAGTAATGTTAATAAATTATCATCTTTGGAAAATTCAGAGGAAGACGAAATTGATATTGAAGAATTGTTATTTTATTTAGATGATAAACCTAATTCTTCAAAAAGTTCATCCAATATTTTGCAAGTTACCTCTATAGATTCATTATCTTCAAATTGTAATTCAAATGGCATAAAGTCCAATTTAGAAAAAGAATTTATTAATTTAGAAAGTTCATCCACTTGTTCAAAAAATTTACCTTCTTATTCACAAAATATGATCTCAAATATAGAAGATATAAATTCAGATTCAGAAAAGGAATTCATCTATTTACAAAATGTACCAACAAATTTACAAGATTTACCTTCTAATTCACAAAATGTTATCCCATATTTAGAAGATATAAACTTTGATTTAGAAAAGGAATTCATCAATTTACAAAATGCACCAACTAATTTACAAGATTTACATTATAATTTACAAAATATGATCCCATATTTAGAAGATATAAACTTTGATTTAGAAACGGAATTCGTCAATATACAAAATGAACCAACTAATTCACAAGATTTACCTTCTAATTCTCAAGATATAATCTCACATTTAGAAGATATAAATTATGATTTAAATAATGAGTTGCCTAATTTTCATGATTTAATTGCTAATTCACAAGATATTTCTTATAATTTACAAAGAGATACTCAGAATATGCATAGTTTAACGCACAATTTAAAATATTTTACTCCTCAGTTGCAAAACATAGGCAAAAATTTGTCATATATATCGCATGAGTTAAATATATTGTCTAATGAATCAGAAAAATTATCTTCCTTACGAGATGACAGCTTTGACATGCTAGAAGAATCGTATACATATTTTTTAAGAATTTCTGTACATAAATTTTATTTTAAACTAACTACATTTATTTAAAAATTTAATTTTTTGTTTTTAGAGATGGTTTTGATTCTGATTCCGATTCTCATTACAGTTTACATTTGGAAAATGAATCTTCCTCTGACTCTAGTTCTGATTTGGATCCTGATTATTGTGTTAAACAAAATAAAAATACATGTAAAAGAAAATTTAGAGGAAAAACAAAACATCCAAGAAAAAAGAAAAAAGTATGTAGAAAAAGTAAGGCAAAAAGTCTCCGTGATAAAAATAAACGGAATGATTCAGATAATAGTAAAGATTATGTAGAAGATGAAGACATATTCCAAAGTATGAGAAAGTTTTTTAAAGTACTTGCCAAATACGTTTTTAAAATGGAATTAAACCAAATGTCCGAATACGTAATTCCAGCTTTTAGGGATATATTTAATGTATTAGGTAAAAATTACAATGAATCAATAAATTTGTTTAACTCTTATACTTCTTCATTGGAAGAACTTATAGAATGTGAACTAAAAAATGTGAATGATAGAGTATTAATGAAAATTAAGACTCAATGTAATGCTATTATTAATAATAAACATAACGATCCAAAGAATGCTGTTGCGATTTCTCAATCAATTTATAGTAAAATTAAGTGGTCTTTTTCTAAAAGAAATGAAATACGTGATGCCTTAAACACATGTATAAGCAATTTTAATAATTTAAAAAAAAAAATTATATCTGAAAATAAAATAATTAATAAGTTACCAAAAATAACGTATGATTTCACATATAATCATTTAACTTGTTTTAAATCTATATATACATCAGATCATTGTTATAATTATAATCAAATATTAGATTCTATGGAAGATTTTATTAATTACATTGAAATATCAATTAAAAAAGGTATAATGCCAGATGATTATGTTAAGATATCTTATATAAGAAAAGGAATAATTTCAGTTACGAACAATTTAAGAAACACTCAAAAAATTTTAAAAGTAAGCTTAAATCATTTGAAGAATTTGGATTTATCACCAAAAGATCATGAAACAAAAATAAAAATTATTTTTCATTTTGTTAATGAAGTAAATAAAAATAATAGTAAAAAATTAGAAAAAATGATGAAAAATCATGGTCAATTAGAAATCATATATGCTATATACGATATTTTATTAAAAGAAGCAAAATATATTTTGGAATCTCGTGATAGAGTCTCTCGAGTTTTTAACATAAATGTTAGTGATTTAAATTTAAATAAAACAAGATTAAATAAATTATTAAAAAATAGGGATATGAAATTAAGATTATATAATCTATATAAAAATATTATTCGACTAGTAAAGTATGAATCACTTAATTATCAATTGAGTTTAATTAAATATTTATATATATCATTGAAAAAATTGCTCTTAACAAGAAATAAGAAGCTTAGAATAAAAAAAGCATTTATGACATCTAATAAGCAGAGACAAATGAATTCAGAACTAAAAAATATAAAAAAACTATTTAGAGAGGTTAAATTAAATGTGAAATGCAGAGGTATATATTCAATGCTAAAGGAAATTATATTAGAATATAGTAAATTATGGAAATCTCTAGAAGAAAATATTGATAGAAATTTATCAATTCTTGAAACAATTAATAGTGTAATTAATGATGATTTATCAAAAACCAATAGAAAAAAAGGAAATGAAGTTTCTAATGAAGGTATATTATTTCTGTTATATTATGTCAAGGAAGCAATGTTTAAATATTCTTAGAATAACTGCAATAAAATTATATTTACAAATATCAAAAATTCATTAAGTTATTATCATCCTTATACTAAATGAATTTAATAAAATAGGAATTTTATAATACATAGAAGATTTTCCTTAATTTTGACAAAATTTTTTTACTTATTTGTTACAGAATCTGTAGCTTACTTTTTTTTGACATTTAAAGACTTACAGACAACAATGAGTATAAGTGCAACTAAAATATTTCTATATTTTTAATACTTAAAATTTTTCAAAAATTTTTATATTATACTTTAATTTTTTTGTTTATTTATATCTCTAATTCTTTAATAATTAACTTTTTACAATTTATGTTGATTTGATTTTATACTATATTTATAATAATATATTTTTTTGTAAAAACATATATATATATATATATATATATATATATATATATATATATATATTGTCGTAACGTAATATTTAGAATAGTAAAAACGTAGGAAAATAATATTCTAATTTGTTAATATATTTCTTTATTTAATTATTTTTTAACTATAATATTTCATATTTTATATACATAGAATTTTATAATGTTTATTTTAAAGAATAGTACACTTAGATATATAAACAAAAAAGTATTTGCTTTATTAAAGAGGCATATATATATTTTATAAGTCATTTGATACATAATTTTAGTTTTCCTTATTTATTCATTATTTCTTCTGTAATTGGTTAATAATAGGCTTCATTAACCTTTTTGGCTATAAAAGGGCTAGCTATGTGGAGAATACGTAGTTAGTTGTGCTAACTAAAAAAAAAATTATTGGAATTTTTTTTTGAGATATGTTTCTTTTGAAAAAGAGAAAGATAAAATAAAAAAAAAATAGAAAGATTTAATTTTTTTTTTTGGAAGGAGAGAGATTTTTTTTACAAAAGATAATAATGTTTTTGTAAAGAGTTTAATTTACATAATATTTATATTTTGAATTTATGAGTGAAAATTTTATACATATGACAATACAATTTTCACGTAATTAATATTTATATAATTAATTTGCATTATTAATAATTGCTTATGTTTGCTAATTCAACAGGAATATATGTAAATTGCTGAATATAACTCACAACAAAGAAATAATTAATTTACATTTAATTATTAGTGAATATTCAATAAGGATTTAAATTTTTAATAAAAATAAGGATTTTTATTAAAGTAAATAAATGCCTATTGAAATTAAAGAATGCTGAACGAAGTAGAGCACATAAATAAGAATCACTTGTTCAAAGCATTTAAAAATATATATAAATACAACAAAACAGTAGAGACACCTCTACGTGCTCTCTATTAATTGCTTTGTTCAGTACTATAATAAAGTCACCGAACACCCAGTTAATAAATCAGTAATACACATAATATAATTTAAATTTATTTGTTTATTTTTATATTAGATATTTGTAGTTACAATTGCTTGTATAAAAGTATGTACGTTTATACAGAAAATGCATATAAAATATATAAAATAAGTTGAATAATATTTTAAAAATTAGTTAATATATAAAATAGTAAAAACATAAAAATTCATAGTTTAATATTTATTTCAGGTCTTTTATTTAACTTTAATTAATATTAATTCATATATATATATATATATATAAATTAATAAGATTTTGTTTAAGCGAATGCATGTTTAAATATATTAATGAATTAAAAAATTTTAACTTCATAAAATATGAATATATATATTTTATTATCTTAATTAAAAAAAAAAAAATTACTAATGATGTCTACAAGAAAAGTCATTTTTATATAATAAATATAATTAAAAATTTTCATTATATATAATGTCTTTATTTTTTTTACTATAAAAATGTGCATGGATTATTTTATTTGTTATTTGTATAAAAGCATTTAAATACTTTATAATATATCCAAAGAAAAAAATTTTATTTTTTTTACCTAAAGAAATTTAATTTAATTATTATGTGAGATTACATACATTTATAAGGATACAGTATTATTACATAATTAATTATATATTTTGTAAAATATTTTTTATATTGCAATTTATATTTTAATTTTGATTTTTTAAAATTTATTAAAATATATTATTTTTTTCTGTTGTTTTTAGAAATGTACTTTTGTGTAAACGATTGTAATTAGTCGATTTTAAAAAGTGAATTATTTTTTTTTCTATATTTATAAAATATTTTTTTATCCCCTTAAATAAATCTTATATAAATTTATTATATATATTAAACTTAATTTTTTTTTTTTTTTATAAGCTGCATGTGTTGTACCCAATAATATGACAACAAAACAATTGAAAATAAGAAAAAAATTATAAAATATTTAAATTAAATTTTTAATGAAGTATTAGTAATTTATAATAATTTACTTTTTTTATTTGTATAATTTTATTTTCTATTTCTTTTTCTTCATTTCATTTTAGTATTATTAACTTTTTTTGTAGTTATGTTTTTGTTTTTATACATTTTAAATAATTAGTATCCATTCTCCATATTTTCTTTTTTATGGATCAAATTAACTATAATAACATTCTTTTCTATAAATTTTTATAATTGTAAAGTTTTTTTTTTTTCATTTTTATCTTTAAAATTATTATCTCCTTATTTTGAATGGAATACAATAAATATATGAGAATAACTGTTTCATTTGTATATATTTTTGAATTTTTAATATTATTAGATATAGGTTTCATCTTCATTGTAAAAAAATTATTAAAATTATGTACATTATTTTAGTAAATTTATTAATTTATTTCTTTATATTTTATTGTTAAAAACTTTAATATTACAAAAAATTATTGCATATTATAATAGAATAAATATTAAAAAATTATATATCAAAACCTAAATGTATATTAAAGAAAGTATAATTTTAAGAAATGAGAGAATTAAGCAAATTTATATTGTGTATAATTATTATAATTACTAAGATTCCTTAGTAAATTTTAACTTTAAAATATTTAAATTTTTTTATTTTTATATGGTTTTATTTTTTTTTCTATGTATTTTATAAGTTTTTATTATTATATGTTATCATTTAGCTTTTCATTAGAACATTTCTTCAATATAATTTAAATATAAATATATTTAATGTTAATATCATAAAATTTTTTTTTTTTTACCTTTTTTTATTATATAATATTATTTAAAAGTAATTTATAAAAAATGATAATAAAAAATTATAAAAATAAAAGAAAATTTCAGAGTTATTTATTTATATCACTAAAATAAGCATATAGGAAAATTATAATGACAATCAAATAATGTATTATATGAAAATTTTCCTAAGAAACATTAACTAATTACATGGAAAAAAAAGGAAGAAAATTTGAAAAGAGGGAGATTGATATTGTCCTTAAGAAGAGGATACCAAAAAGAAATTTAAATATTAAAAATATTTAGCAACAATGTTATAACTAATCATTTTAAAACAACAATGTTATAAAAATATATTTGTTTTTTATTTCAATGATATTTATTTCAAAAAACAAATATAAATACTTCAGAAATATAAAATCCATTTTTTTTTTAATATTTGTAAAATTTATTAAAATCATCGTTCTTTCTACAATCAATGTAGAAAAAAATATATTTTGCATTTTTTCTATGGGATGTTTCTACATATTCATTTTTTTTTAATTTAAGAAACAAGTAATATTAAATGAAAATTAGGAGAAAAGAATATTCTTTAAAAAAATATAGAGAAATTATAGTAATATTACATTTTAAAATAATAGACTTGTACCATTTTAGGTAATTTCAAAAAAAAAATATATTAATTATTTTTTGTTTTAATTCTATTTATTTGAAAATTTTACATTTTTTTTTTAGATTTCTTAATTGAATATATAGATAACTCAAAAAAGATGTTTTTGTATTTATTTTATAATGATGCAATTTCTTCTTTATATATTACAATATAAAAGAATATATTAAAAGGAAATAAAACTTTTCAACAGTGTTAATTATATTTCTTTTATTATTGAAAATTTACAAATATGCATTGGCATTAGTAATAATATGTAACATTCCATAGGTTTAACTTTAAATAGAGGACATAAAAATTCTAAATAAACACATAAGAATTTCCATTTTATTGATAGAAAATAACATTATTAAAAAAATTAAACATGAACATTTTATGAAATAACTGATTTATAATAACATTAAATGTTTATTAAAAGAGATTTTTTATGATTTATTAACTATTAAAATAAGTAAAAATTGTAATCGTAAATATTATAAATCTATTTAAAAAGATTTTCATACTAAAATTATGAAACTTCTAGTGTTACAGAAAAAGGACATAGATCATGAAATATAAATAGACTTTTATACAATTTTACTTAAGACAAACACGTATTAACTTATACAAAAGCATAAAATATATGTATAATTATTTTAAATAATAGTGATAGGGAATTAAGAAGAATTATAATTCATTGGAATTTTAGAAAAAATAATAAAAATATTAATTTTAAATGTTATAAAATTTTCGCTAAAGTATAACAAGGGAAATATTATTATAATTTTAGATTATACAACTAAATAGAAAAAGTAAAAGTATATAAATGAAAGGGATATATACATTTATTTTTATGTATAAATAGGAATTTTAAACAATAAAATGAAAATAACGCTGGAAAAAAAAAAAAAAAAAAATACACATAAAATATATAATAGATAAAATATTTAACTGAAGTGATTTGTAAAGAAGTGAATTTATTTTTAATATATGAAAAATTCGCAGAAAAAAAAGAAATATTTTTCATTTTCTTTATATTATTTAAGTTATCAAATAGGATACATTTAAATAATAATATATTTATTTTCTCTTACACTTATACTAAAAAAATATATATAACATAAAAAATCCAGTTTTAAATTAATATTAAATATTTCAAGTATAGATGGAAATAACCTATGAAATTTAATAAAATTTCTTAATGAAAATAAATTACATTTTTTTCATTTATAAGAGTTGAAAATATTATCCATTTATATGAAAAACATAAAAATAAGATATATGTTTAAAAATATCTTAGATGAATTTATAAGATTTTTTAATTTTAATTTTAAAATTGAAATAAAAGAATAATAGCGTATAAATTAAGTATATATAGTTCCGTAATATAAATAAAGAAATTAAAAAAAATAAAATGAAAAAATGAAAATAATAACATTAAATTACCATTAATGTATCTTTTATATTGTCTATATTGACAATTATGTATTTTCAACATATCAATAAAAAGGAAAAATTAAATAGGAATTTTTTTTATCAACTAAGAAAAAAGACAATATTGAAAGATTAAAGATATAAATATTAAAAAATAGAAAAAAACTACAATTTTTTTATATTTCATTAAAAAAGAAAATGAATAAGGGAATAATGAAAACTATGTAGTCAAAAAATTAGAAAATATATGTGGTCTTTTATAAATATATAAAGTATCATCTTAAAAATTATAATAATTGGGTAATAAATTTTTTTTAGGGTATTAACAAATAATACAGAAAAGTAGATATATATGTAAAATGTAATATTTTTTGTTTATATTAATAAAAGCAGAATAAAATAAATTTGATGTTAAATGTTTTCAATATATATAACTCAAAATTATTATAAAGTTTTATAAATAATAAAAATAAAATGCATTCAAGATATTATTAAACAAAATTTAAAAAAAAATAAATTTAATATAAAAATAAAATTAAAATTAAGAGATTCTATTTATTCTTACAATCTAAGAAAAAAAATAATTTAGCATATAATTAACATTTTCTATATATATAAATGATTATATAAACACAAAAACAAAAGAAAAAATTTTATATTAAAATTAGAAAAAAACAATGAGATTTTCATAAATATAAAAAAATTACTTGAATAAATATATAAATTACAGTTTTAATAAAGATAATATAATAAATTGACTTATTTAAAAAAATATTAAATATAATTGCTTAAAATGAAAAAAGTTTTTATGCTTTAATGAAGAGAAAGATTTACGCATTAACTCAAATAGTAAAAGAATAAAATTAAAAATCAATAAGGGAATTAAAATTTTGAATTATATTATTAAAAATATTTTATGAAAAGTTCTGCTTTCTTGAATATATAATGAAATAAAATAAGGAAAAATTTATAAATAAATTGTCAAAATGCTTATTATTCTATTTTGATTTTTCATTACTTGTAACAATTTTAGAGAAATATATCTCTGAATAGTAATACATAACATTGCAATACATATTAGGACTCGAAATAAGATTAATTTTTGAATAGATATAATTTAATTGAAATTAAATATTAAATTATTTAAAGAAGTATTAAATGCATTTTGAGTTATGTATTTCATTTTCATAGGAAAAATAATTACCTAAAAAAACTACATGAATGGATGATTTTTTAACTAAGTGTTCTGTGACTTTATTAGAGTACTGAACAAACGAATTAATAAAGAGCATGCAGAGTTGCCTCTACGGTTTTGATGTATTTATATATATTTTTAAATGCTTTGAACGAGTGATCCTTAATTATGTAATCTACTTCATTCAGCATTCTTTGATTTCAATAGGCATTTATTTACTTTAATAAAAATCCTTATTGAATATTGATTATTATTTAATTGTAATTTATTTAATTCTTTGTTATGAGTTATACTCAGCAATTTAAATATAATGCTGTTAAATTGACAAACATAAACAATTAGGAAAAGTGCAAATAAATTATATTAATATTAATTACATGAAAATTTTATTGTTATATGCATAAAATTTTCTTTTACAAAATTCATCAAAAAAATTATTTCATTTCCTTCCCCAAAAAAAAAATTCTTTTTCTTTTTTTTTTTTTTTTTTAATTTATTTATTAATAACAAATATTTTAAAAAAAATTGATTTTTTAATCAATTTTTTTTTTCTGACGGTCTTTGCATTTTTTTTCTTTTTTATCAAAATTTTTCCTGACAGTCTTTGTACTTTTTTTTTTTTAAAAAAAAAATACAAATAAAAAAAAATCATCAATTTTTTTTTTGTGTGCGTATGTATGATCAACTCCGTATTCTTCATTTAACTAGTCCTTTTATTTTTCAAAAATGTTAATAAAACCTTTTATTAACAAATGGAAGAAGAAAAAGAAAATTAAACTTCCTACTACTATCCAAAATATTATAAATTCAAAATTACTCAAGGTTAAGTCACATTAAGAATTCATACACAGTACTTAAGAGGTGGATAAAGCTTCTAAATTTTTTATTTCAAATTAAATCCTACTTGAAGTATTGTTTTTAAGTATAACTAATTTATATTATTTTCAAATAAAAAAGAAACATTTCCTATAAAGAATTATTATAATTTGTTCTTTATAATTTATATTAGTATGATATATTCAGAAAAATATAAATATATTTCATTTAGTGAAATAAGGAAAAAAAAAATAAGGATATTATAGAGTTATATGCAACTAATAGAATAACTTACTAAGCTCTTTATGTGCACGAGTTTACATTTACAAAATGCAATAACGAATATTTTAGAAATACACTAAATTTAGAGCAGCATGAAACTAATATATAAATAAATCTGATAGTTTAAAGAAAAGAAAGTATATTTTTTTTGAAGGATTATTATTATTTTTATTTTTTCGAGACAATATATATATTTTGAATTTTCGAAAATATAGAATATTATATAAAAGTTTTCTTCTCTATAAAATAATGAGAAAAATATGTACGTGAACATTAGCTTTTATATATATTTTTTTTCTTGTAATTTTTTTAAAAGGAGAAACTTTCTATATTAAAAAAGTTAGAATCTTATAATTTATTTTATATTTTTAAATAAATACTATTAAAAAAAGAAAAATTATTTGGTTTTTCGTCAATTTATTCTAAATATACTAAAAAAGGAAATGGTATCAAAAAGGAAAAAGCACTACTAACAATAATGTATGATAAATAAATATGATTTTCATTTGTAGTTTCACTGTTCTTTTTTTTTTTAGTATAATTACAGACTTTAATTTTTAAATTAACTAATATATTAATGATAAACAAGTAACTTCATATTAAAAAAAGTAAATTACGACTTCCTTAAATTTTTATATATGACTTTTATAGAATGGCAATATATTTTTTTGTTTTTCATGTTTTACCTACATAAATGTTGAAAGTTTTAAATTTAACCATGTTAAATTGTATAAAAAAAAAAAATAATATTAAGAAGATAGAAGAATGTCGGATAAAAACATTTGTCGTAATTCTATAATTTTTATATTTAACTTTTCTGTAAATTCTAATTTCTACAATTTTTTTTTATTATTCATTGAATTCTTAAATTATTCCAAAATTTCTCTTATTTCATTTTATTTATTCTAATTTTATATATATCATATTAAAAAAATTGTAATAGATTATTTTTAGAATTAATATATTTATTTTTTTTTGTTTTTTTTTTATTTTCAGGATATTATATATTAATATTTTTAAATTAATTAAAATTATATTGTATCCAATAAATTGATTAGAAAGAAGCGATTAAAGGTATTCCAAATAAAGAGGGGAAAATTTTTTCTCTCCTCATATAAATATATTAAAAAAATTATTTATATACATAATTACTTTTTCAGTTTTATTATTTTAAGCCTTAATTATTTTATTTGGCATGCATGTACTTTTGGAGAAAATAATATTAAATGAATTTTAGAAAAAATGAACCATTTCTTTATTTATTTCTCTTAAATACATGGAATCTATATGTTTATCAATAACAATAAAGTATTATATTATTCTAAATGAAAATTTAAAAAAAGTAGAAAGTACAAAAATATAATATAAATTAAGTTTCTAAATTATAAAGGTTAGTAAATAAAAATTATTTGTAGGATTTTGTTGTAATAAAATATTATGAAATATTGTAGATATTCCGTAAATATATATTATTTAATATTTCTATATGGATAGTAAATTTTATGCATAATTTATCTTATATATATTAATAAGTAAAAATAATATTTAATTTTATTATCAACGTTAATGTTCTATGATAATATTAGTGAATTAAAACATTTAATTTAAAAATATATACACTTTACATATTTATGGCAAGTTTAAAAAAATAAGTTTCGTTCATTATATAAAAAATTAAAAATTTATCTATATAAAATTAAATATATAGTAATATAGAGAAAAATATTTTAACGATTATGTTTTCTATTTTCTTCATAATAAAGAAAATAAGTTAAGGATAACAATCAAATTGCTTTAAAAAACACTAAACATAAGAACAAGAACAAAATATATTGCAATATTTAAATAAAAATAAATTTATGTCTAATATTACTTTTAACTTATGTAAAATATAACATTATTTATTCACAAAAAATGTTATATATTAGTTTCTTTTTTTTTTTTTTGAAATTTTTTATTACAATAAGAAGTACTATTTCTCAGGAGTATAAAAATGATAATAAACAATCTGAATCTAAAGAGTATAAAATTTTGGGCAAATTTTTAATCAATATTTTTTTTAGTTAAACACTCCTTATATGTATTCATTTTTTTATTTTTAGATGCATCCTAAATATGGATGATAAATCATGTGCTTTGGGAGATATAATGAAAGGTGAACTTAATAATGATGAAATGTTATATTGTTTTGAAAGTCAGCCTTCTTCCTCAGCAACATGTAGTACATTAGATGATTCACATATTTATTCACAAAGCGAAACATCATATTTGAAAGATGAGGATTTTGAACCAAAAATTGAATTCAATTTGGAAGTTATATCTCCTTATTCAAGAGGATTAACATCTTATTCACAAAATGTGATTCCTTATTTTCAAGGTTTAAATACTTGTTTAGAAAAACATATAGATGGTTCACAACAAATGACACTTTATTTTCAAGATCCTACTATTGATTTGGAAAGTATAAATAATGATTTGGATAACAATGCTTCTAATTCATTAAATAGCTCCAATAATTTAACAAACATTTCTTCATCTTTAGAAGAAATGAAAAATGATTTGTCATCTATATCCTGTGATACTGGCAATTCGTCAAATGAAACAGGAGCATTGCCTATTTCTAATGATAAACCTTTTTATCATCCAAAAAAATCGTACATATATTTTTTTGAATATTTTATATATATTTTATTTTAAATAAACATATATAACACATTTCCTTGTTTATTTTTAGGAGTATATCGTGTTCAGATTCTGATTCAAATTCCGATTCTGATTTAAATTATGATTTAAATTCTGATTCTGATTTTGATTCCGATTCTGAGTCTGAGCCTGAGTCTGAATCCGAATCTGAATCTGAACCTGAGTCTGAGTCTGAGTCTGAGTCTGATTCTCATTCGGACTCTGGTTCCAGATCAAGTCATAACATTAATACAGATAAAGAAAAGGGTAAACGAAAATATAAAAGGAAATTAAAAGGAAAAAAAAAATGCCCAAAAAAAAGGAAGAAAGTGGATAAAAAACAAATAAAAATAAGTTTTATTGAAAATACAGATAAGGAATCTAGATATCTACGTTTAAAAAAGTTGAGTAAATTAATTGCACAAGATATCTTTAAAATAGAATTAAAGGAACTTTCCGAATATGTAGTACCTGCTTCAAAAGAAATCTTTAACGTATTAAATAAAAATTATAATGAATCAAAAACTATATTTAATTCTTGTACTTCTTCATTAGAAGAAATTTTAGACGAAGAACTAAAAAATGTCAATTCATATGAGTTAGAAAATATAAAGGCAATATATAATGCTTTTATTAAAAATAAATATAATAATCCAGAAAATGCTCATGCAGTTTCTATGTCACTTACCAGTGTAACGCAATCGTCTTTTACTAAAAAAAATGAAATATTAGATACTATAAAAACATGCTTAAATAATTTTAATGACCTAGAACAGAAAATTCAAATTCAAAAGGAGATATTTAAAAAATTACCAAAAATTACATATGATTTCATATATAATCATTTAATTTTTTTTAAATTTTTACATCAATCTAAAAAAGAAACTAACTTTTTTAAAATGTTTGATTCCATGGATGATTTTATAAAAGATATAGAAGTAGCAACTAAAGAAGGTTATTTTATAAAAAATAATATTAAGTTACATGAAATTGGTAAAAAATTGGTTGCTATTACTTATAACTTAAAAAACATTAATAGAATTTTAAAAACAAGTTTACGTTATTTAAAAAAAATGAAAATATCATCTAGAGATCCTCTGATAATAACAAAAATTATTTTTCATTTCATGAATGAAATTAATAGGGATAATATTAAAAATGTAGATAAAATATCGAGTAAGCTTGGAGAATCAGATATTACAAATGTTATTCGTGGTGTTTTATTAAAAGAAGCAAAATATATATCAGAATCTGGCGATAGAGCTGCTGAAAAGTTTAATATAAATGTTAATGAACTAAATTTAAATAATACGTACTTAAAGAGTTTATTAAAAAACAAAACAATGAAATATAAGTTATACAAATTTTATAAAAATCTTATGAGATTAGTTAGATTTCAATCTCTTCAATATCAACTTGCGTTGGTTAAGAAATTATTTTTTTCATTGAAAAAAACACATTTTAAAAAACAAATAGATATGAATAAGAATATTTTGATAACAGGAAAAAAACAAAAAAAACTTCTATTAGAATTAGAAAATTTGAAAAAAATATTCAATGAAGTTAAGTTAAATGTAAAATGTAGATGTATATATTCTAATTTAAGGGAAAATATAATAAAATTTAATAAATTTTGGGATTTACTGGAAAACGGCATGGAAAAAAATGTATTAATACTTAATAACCTTAGGAATATAATTAGAGATACTTCAGATGGTGACAAGGAAAGACAAAATACAACTTGTAATGAAGGAATATTATTCATGTTGTTTTATGCAAAGGAATCATTGATTAAATATTATTAAAACGAGTTCAATAAAATTACATTAATAAAAATTTTAAAATTCTGCATAAATATTATTAAGTTTTATATGAATTCGATAGAATGAAAATAGTTTTATGTTATATTAGAAATTAACTATAATTTTTCAAAAAACTTCTATATATTCCTTGTAGAATTAATGAATTGCTCATATTTTTTTCATAACAAGAATGCAATTCTATTAGTACAAATCCTACTAAAACATATGTATATTTTTTTATATTTAAAAGTTACTAATAAATTTTAGATTATGTTTTATCTTTTTTTTGTTTATTTATAACTTCAATTAATTAATAATTGTCTTTATACTTTTCATTTTGATTTTATGGTTATATTAAATTTATAATATATGGATTCGCAGCAACAACATATATATAAATGTACATATAAATATTTAAAATTTTTAATTAATACATATAACTGTAAAAACACAAGAGAAAATTCTTATAGTTCTATTATGTATTTACTTTTCATTTGTTGTTTTTGTTTAATTTTAATTATTCATAATTTATATGTAGTAACTTCATACATTTTGAATAAATTCACTTTTATGTAGATGTATATATAAGGAAATAACAATTTGAATAATTGAATATGCATGTATTAAATAAATGAAAGTAATTTTATATAATGAAATGGTTTTCATTATACGTTTATATACTTATTTTTTCATTAATAAACACAATTTTTTTTTAATTGTTTTTTAACATTGGATAATTTTGAATGTTTAATTTATATGAATTAAAGCATATTTGTATATATTATAATGGTATATAAACTATAATATTTTAAATAATAAATAAATATTATAGATGGTATGAATTTCTATTATTAAATGTCGAGTTTTTACATTTTTTATTTTATTTTATATGTTGCCTCTTTGTGCTTGTATAAATTATTAAGATTTTATTTAAATAAACTTATATATAAATTTGCAAATGAAAAGTTTTTTTTATTAGTTGAAACACCAACATTTTTGTTTCTTGATTTATGGTTTATTGACTATTCAAAGATTTTTATAGCGCCTTAAATAGTGATTTATTAATTGTATATTCAATGACTTCGGTAATATCAAACAAACAAATTAATATAGAGCAAGTAGAACTGTCTCTACTAATTTAATAAATTAAAGTTTAATTTTAATGATGTAAACCAGTAAAATGTTTTATATATAGTCTACTTCTTTGGGCATTTATTGTATATAGGAGGTATTTATTTAATATAAATTTTATATTTTTATTAAAAATTTAAATCTTCATTATCAATTTTAATTATATTTATTTTACTTATAATATTATGAGTAGTGTTTAGGAATTGAAATCCGTTGCTTTAAAGTAAACATGAATAACTAATGAAATACAAATTAAATTATATAAATATTACAAACACGAAAATTTTATTATGGTAAATATAAGATTTCCTTATATAAATTTAAACAAAATATACTACAAGAAACTTTTTACTCAATAACTCTTAATTCTTTCAACAATTTTAATCATTTTAAAAAAAAACAAATATAAATTTATATGTATTTTAAATTTACAAAAAGAAAACAAAAAAGATTATCTAATTTTTTTTTTTTTTTTCATCTAGCTTTCGAATGGTTAATTATTTATTTTCCATATATCTGTTACTTATTTTTCTCAAAAAGATGGACAGTTCCTTTTATTAACCAATTAATTATTATTTATGTTAATTCACGTATTACACTATAAATGCAACATTTAACATTGAGTTTTTAATTTTTCACATAAAACAAGTACATAATATCTTTCATAAAAAAGTAAAAAAAAAAAAAAATTATTGCATAAATAAATGATAATTTTTTTTAAGTCATAGTCATTAACTAAAAAAAAAAATAATATATACATATATAAATCTTTTTTTATTTACTTCACTTTTATTAACCTTAATTACATATGCATTTTTTTCCTAAATATGTAACATGCACATATAAAAAAATATCTCCTTTATTCATTTAAATATTATTTAAAATAGGTCAATAATTCTATTTTTATACCATGTTCCTATAGAAATTTGCTATACATGTTATAGTAGGTGTATCTCTATATATGTTTATCAATTATCTTCCATGCCCATTCAACTCCTTAAAGGAGGATATTATCATCATATAAATCCTTAAAAAGGTCAATGAAAGTTTTTAATGGCTAATTTACTAATTGGGCGTTCAGTGAATTTTATATAATTTTGAATAAATCAATCAATAAAGAGTAAATATAGTGGTTTCTATTGATTTTATTTATTAATAAATTTACTCTTATAACTGGTTAATAATAAATGTTATATAACTTTTTAAACACTCAATAGAATTAAATAGAATATATATAGAAAATTATTTGTCTTGTAAGGTATTCGAGATAATTCTTACATTAAAATGATTACAATAGGTGTATTCATTCATAAAAAAAGGTATCTATTAAAAAAAAATTAATAATAATTTTTTTTTAACCTCACTTTTTTTATTTAGAGAATGATTTTTTTTTAATCTAATGTATATATATATATATATATATATATATATATATATAATGTTAATGATGATGATTAAATTATAAATAATTAGTGACAAAAAGAATAAAATTTTATCACTTAAGAGAATTAATTTTTAACGAATGGTAATACATATACATACATTATATAATTAAGTATTATTATATATTAAATATTTAAGTTTTACTAAAAATAGGTAATAACCTTTTTTAAACTTTGTGGACATTATATAAATAATTAATATATTAAAAACTATAAGACGTTGGAATTTATATAATTTTAATCAAATAAACACTATTTTTATATTAATTAATTCATTTAATTCATATTAAATGTTATATTTACATGGTAATTATTCATTAACTATAATAAATGTATTATTATAAATAAAGTTAAAACTCTATACGATATTCAGGAATTTGATTATCCAATACTTAATAAAAAGTATAATTAGTCTTTTTGACAATAATAAATAACTGCTGTATGGAAACAAGTAGTTAGACATGCATGATCAAGATGAAAAAAAAAAAATAAATAATTGTTAATTTTTTTTGTTTTATTTTTGTAAATTTCAAAACATATAAAATATATTTTTTTTGGGAACCATTTAAAAATTGTGAAAAAAAAGAAGAAAACATTGTTTTCTAAAAAGTTTCTTCTATATTTTTGTTCAAATTTATGTAGAAAAATTTTATATTAACGATGATAAAATTTTTGTAATTTATTAATTATTTATGTTTACTCTCTCGATAACAATATGTTGGAATTTCCAAACGTTACCCATAACATTATAAATAAAATATATGTTATTAAAATTGATAATTAATGATGATTTAAATTTTTAATAAAAATACAGGATTTTTATTAAAGTCAATAAATTTCTCTGGAAAACAATAAATGCTCAATAAAGTAGACCGTATATATAAAATAGTTTACTGGTTTATAGAATAAAAATTAAACTTAAATTCACTAAATTAGTACATATAACTCTGCATATTCTTCATTAATATGTTCATTCAATACTCCAGAAAAATCATTAAATGGAAAATTAATAAATCATTTGTTCAACAAAAAAGAATTTGCATACTATGAAAAATAAAGTAAGTTATTTTTTGACTTATAATTTTATTATATATGTATATATATACTTTGTTTTACGCCAATATTTTTAATGCTCACTAACATACAATTATAATAAGAAAAATTTTATATTTTTCTAATTCTTAATTCAGTAAAAAATTGATATTTTATTAAATTAAAGCTCAATAATTTATTGAAAATTAAGAAAATAATTAAATAAATATAATATACAAATGATTTATTAATTTCCTGTTCAATGATTTTGCTAGAATGGAACTTACAAATTAGTGAAGAACATAAGAGAAAACTCTACTTAACTCAATTTTAATTTAATTAAAATTTTAATTTAAAATATTTATTTTTGTTAATCAACATCAAATACTGCTTATTAGTTAATTTTTTTTTAAGCTAATTTATATAATATTTCAAGGTGCCATTTCCTTAATATTGCATTTTAACTTAAAAAAAAAATATGCACTATATGGTAATTCAACTATATTTTCTTCCTCTCTCTAAAAAAAAAGAAAATAATAAAAGAAATATTATAATATTTTTAGTTAGTGTAATATGCAAAAAATATATATATATTTTTTTTTTTTTTGAATTGTAGATATACACATACACAAAAAAAATATTATTATTATTTAATTAAAAAATTTTTTTTTTATTTTTCTTGCTTTTGGTACAAGTTATATATATATATATTTTTTTTTAACTTATAAACTAGTGAATAACTATTTTGGTGTATACTTTTATAACAGCACATTGTTCCAGATTTTACATGCACGAAATGAAATATTTTTATTATATTTATTCATCTAAATATTTTTCAAAAGAGGTCTATAATATCATTTATACATCAACAATAGCCACTAAGGTTATTTTTTATTTTAAAAATATTTTCATAATGAATATATTGTTTTTATTCATTTACATTACATAATGTACAATAAATAGTACCTTGTGTGTAGAACTAATAATCCTTTAGTAAAATGTGTGTTAACTCAATATTTTAATTATTCCCATTACATCATTTCTTTTTGTACGAATAGTTATGTAAATTAACAAAAATGAATTACGTTTTTATTAAAAATTAAGAATTTTTTATAGAAATTTCTTATTATGTATGAATATTCTTTGCACTAATTTATTAGTACAACATTTATTATTATAAAAATTAATTGTAATTATTTTTACATATTTATATTTATAAATCAAAGCTAAAAAATGAATGTAATAAACTAGAGAAATTATTCAATAAGAAACATAAATGATATACCCTATTAAAATTTAAAGGATAATCATATAATAAAATAAAAATTATTGGTATGAATATAATAATATAAAAAGAAATATATTTTAAAATATTTTTGTATAATATTTCTTTATCTTTAGTCTTTATTTTATTGTTTTTCTTTCATTTCTTTTCATTTCATTTTGCATTTCTTTTGTAAATATATCTGAATTTGCTTGTTCTGCTTCTGTTTGCAAATTTTCATCCATTGTTTCATGAAATGAATATTCTCCTTCTATTATATCTAATAGATTTATTTTTGATTTTTCATTTTTTGATTCAATTACCTCTTCAAAATTTAGCCAAATATCTTAAATTTTTTAAATCAAATTTTCTTTTTAAGTTGTATATTGTACCTTATGATTTGCAAATACACTAAATTATGAAAAAATATTTAGTATTTAAAAGAGTGTTTCTTTTTATATAAATAAAATGTTATTTAGAAATTTAATAGAAAATAATGTTTAAAAAAAAAATTATTTTTAAATGTTTTTATGTTACATTATTGGAATATTGCAATATCCAAATTAAAAAAATAAATAAATAAATTTTCGTGAAAAAAGTAAATTTATTTATTTTTTCTCTATTGAAGTATACTTTTAAAATAGAAGTATCAAAAGCAATAGATAGTTAATATGAGAGATGTATTTAAGATGTTTAATAGTATTTAATATAGAATTATTTCTCATATCATTGTTTGACCTTTTTGAAAATTAAAAGTATTCTTTTAGATATAAATTAAATTTTCCTTGTTATCTTATTTATGTATATTTTAAGTAAAATATTTTTTTGGATATAATTAATTTTCTTAACGTTTTTAAAAATAATCAAAATATCAGAATTTGAAAACCACCAATAAGAATAAGTGTTAGTGTACTTAAGGAAAATTATATTTTATTGGTATTTTATATTTAATATAAATAATTAAGAATATTTTTAAATAATATGTTTCAAAAAATAAAAATTAAGTTATGAAATTTTCATTCATTTTTTAAAAAAAAGAAAAAAAAATTTTTTTAAATGAAGAAAAAATATATAATTATACTCGATTACATAGTAATGAGGGTGAATACATAATGATATTTATACATTTAAAGTTGCGTTAATTATTATTAGAAAAATATTAAAAGAAAAAATAAAACTTAAAAATAAATAAAATTTAATATAAATTGTAAGTGTAAAGATAATAACATGTATAACTTTTTGAACAATAATATTTAATGAATTTTAAAGATAATAAAATAAATGTTTTTTATTTTATTATAAATATTATCAAATTTCATCTTATATTTTATAATAATACATAAGATAATAGTGCATATCTATATATATCTATACATATATATAGGTTATGATGTTATACTCTGTTTTAGAACAGAGAAGTCAAAGCTAAAAGATATTTCATGGAAAAAATTTTCTCATTCATCTATTTTATTAAATGAATTTTTATATTTCATGAAATACTATTCCAATAAGAAAGAAGAAAAGATAAAAGTGAATAAAACATATAAAAATATAATGAATACGAGGAAATTACTCACTCTTGTACTGTATCAAAAGATTGATATTTCTAATATTACAATCAAAATTACTTAGTATGTATACAGTAATATGCTAAATAAGAATGTGATTAATTAGAATTTTCATTTTTATTAACAGAAATATAATAATCTTACACTTCATTTATTTAAATGTTAAATTTATGAAAATTTATACTCGAAATTGGGCACAAGAACTTATTAAAAAATTGTCATATCATATAGAACAAAAAAAAATTAATAATATTTATATTTTATATATCTTTTTATGATAATAATAAAAATAAAAATTATAATTAAAAAGAAAAAATAGCAAATGTGAACTTAACATAAACAAATTTTAATAGTTTCAATGTGTTAATTTTTGTTAAGATTATCAGATAATAAAACACTAATAGATACAATTATATAAATAATTTTTATTTTGATATGCGTATACATTAAAAAAAAAAGAAAGAAAATAAAATAGAATAGAATATGATATAAAAATATAAAATATTAACATTACAATTCTTATAGATGAATATATTATATAAGGACTTCATTTTAATTTTACAACAAATACACCAATTAAATACAGTGAATCTTTACATAAGGAAACATTAGAATTATTAATTTCTTATTCAAAGACCTCTGTAATGTATTGAGAAATTATTTCAGTAAAGAGAATTTATTATAGTTCCTATGTATTTATAATAGGAACACTTTTGCAACAAATGCATAATCATTATATGACTATATTTCATAGCAAAAATTTAACGGATTTTATAATTCTTAATGTATCAATTATTTTTATATATACATGATACAGTAAAATTTTCCACTTATTTTAATTAAAAGATAAATTATAAATATAAAAATATTTGACTACATATAAAATAGTTTTTTCTAAATTAATTTATAACATAGTAAATTCTTATTTGTAAATGAAATAGTCATTAATAAAAAGGAATAAATATTATATTTAGAATTAATTTTCGTTATCTATTAATAGAATTTATTAAATATCATAATTTAATTATTAACAAATAAGAAGTTACATAAGAAAAACAATATATAGTAATAAAAAAATAGATTGACTCAGAAAAATGAAAGGTTTTTTATAAAATTTTTTTTGTTTATTATATATATTGTTTGATGATATTTTTAGTTAGATTGTTAATGTATTTTTTTATCAATCCTATGTTCAAAGATTGTTCTTTAAATTAAATTATATTATTAATTCAAGTATTAATAAAGTTATATTTTTATTAACTAATACTTTAGTTAATGTATACTTCTTCAATATAAAATGAATTTAAAAAGAGGTAAAGTTTATTATCTATGATGAAACTAGGTAATTCATGTAATTTTTTGGTTTCATTGAATTTTAAAATTCTCCATTTATTAAAATTTTATAAATTCTTTATGAAGAATTATAAAGAATTAATTTTTTTCTAAAGTAAAATATTATTAGTAAATTCTTTATTTTATTATTTTTTTAACAAATAATAATTATTTCTCTAATAATTGTGAAAATTTTCGAATTATAAAGTTATTGAAAAATATAAAGATTAATCTATTTATTCTCAATTTTTTCAGTTAATATTTCTCGTGTAACGAAATATTTTCATTTTCAAAATACAGAATATTATTGATATTATTTAAAATTTGGTTTAAGTACATTATTTTATTACAAATGATATATTTTCTTCTGATATATTGCGTTTTAAATAATATATATAATATTTATTAATATACTTAATATCCCATTTAGAAATGTAATACTTTATTTTTATTTTATATTATTCAATTATTTTTACTATTTTATATATTTAATAAATGTTTATTGTTATTAAATTCATAATTACCTTCATAATTAAAATATACATATTTTATCTCTCTTACCTTCAATACTGTAACCTATGCATATATATTGCTTTATTATTTATTTATTTTTATTATAATTATCACATAGAAATGTAAAAATATTTATTTTTTTTTTTTTAAATTTATTTATTTCTTCGTATATATTGTAATATTACGGTTTTTTTATAAATAAATATATATACATGTTCCTAATTTTTAATTGAATTACTATTTTTATCTATAATTAAAATTTAAGTAATATACGATAATATCATTAGATTACTATTTTAATAAAATTATAATTATTATTTTTCATATTTTTAGTGCATATTAAATAATATACAATGTACGTTATTTTATTGTAAAGTTAGGAATATTATTATGATTAAAGTTTTTATAAATCCCTTTCTCATATTAGCCTTATGTTATCTATGTTTTTTTTTTTTTTTTTTTCATTTCAATACCTTCTTATCTATAAGAACTTTTCTATCCATATAATAGTTTATTTATTAAAAAAATTTTATGCATTAAATTTTTAATTTCAGCTTTTTTTTTTTTTAAAACTAAATATAACTACATTTATATGCACATATATAGAATATTGTTAAATTACGATAAAATATAAGATTGCATTCCATTCTAATATTATAAAATAAAAAATTTCAAATATTCACTAATAAAAAAAATTTATTCAATATTATACCTTAAAAATTTTTACATATTTTTGTATTATTTCAACTTTTGCATTATAAATTATAACACATTATTTATATTTTATCTTTTTTTTTTTATTATAATTGTAATAATTAATATTATATTATCATTTAACAACAATTAAAAAAGTCAACACGTGAATAATAATACAAAATATTTAATTTACGTACTTTTAGTATCTTAATAGTGAATTTTATTTTATTTTTATTCTTATGAAGAAATATTATGAATATTTTGAGATTAGAATTTCAATAAAAGACAATTATTTTTTATATATATTAATGCTTATTAGTGTTACAACTTTGATAGTTTTATTTTTTTTTCTAAAAGTTTATAAAAATATTAATTATAAAATAATAAAAAAAAAAATCTTATATGTAAAATAAAAAAAATAATAAATAAAGGTTAATTCTAACTTATAAATACATTTTAGCATTATTAAAAAGGTGGGAAATAATTAAAAAAAATAGCATTATATCAAATATTGCTAAATATATTGGATAGTACATACAGTGATTAATATTTTATTGTTGAAGACATGATAACTTCAAAGAAATATCATACTAAAGAAAAAAGAATTGTATTACCTTTTTTATAAAAATTATTATATTACATAATTTAATTTGGATATTAAAATGTTATACTGGTGTAGGGTAATAATAACTTTTAAGATTATATATGATTTTATATTATTTTTCTTTTTTTTTTTATTCACATTTTAATTATGCAAAAAGAAAAATAATTTTAAATATTAAATTTTTTATTTTTATTTTAATTTAGTTCTTACAAAACATGAATTACAAAATACGATTCAGAAAATATCTTAAATTTAAGAGTTGATAGATTCTTAAGAGAAAATTAAAAGCAAGAGGAATAAGAAAAAAAAGTTGAACAAATAAATTCAAACAGACAATCACGAAAATACAAAAAATAATAGAAAAAAATACAATTCCAAAGAGTAAATTAGAAAGATACAAACACATTTTGAATATATCTTATTTTTTATTTATTATTCTCATTCCATTATCTCTATTTTTTTTAAATGCCGCACATTTTACCAAGGAAGTAGTAAAAACTATAAATTCTACAATGCATATATTCAATTAATTAATCTCTCTCTTTTTTTAAATGCAATTCCTATTATATATTTATATAATAAGAAGAAAAATAGATAACAAAATTTATAAAATACTTTTTTAATGCCAATCATATTCATAGAATAGTAAATAAAAAACATATTATATATATTAGTGGTGTCATACATTTTACTATTATCTCTCTAAAAGTGTCCTAATAAATATTCATAATTAATATTTTAATTGGAACATATTAAAAATTACATTTTTCAAGAGGAAAAACACATTAATACGTTTTATAAATTAAAATTTTTTTATTTAATTTCTTAAAGCTTAAATCCAATATATATAATATTCTTTCTTAATACATATATATATATAATGTTTTATTTTTTATATATTTACTTGAATGAATTTTGTATATTTATTATAAATAATATATTTTTTATAAATTTTTTTTACATTTACACTTGTACACAAAAGATTATATCTATATATATATATATATATATATTAGAATTAGTTTTTTGTAGTTTTAATTAAGTTGTTATGATGTGAATTAAATTATATTTTTAAATTTCATAAAACATCAATATTTTTATATCCTATAATTAACGTTTATTTCAACCGTTAATCTTAAAGTATAAAAATTTATTTTAAATTAGGCATTGATTCATTATTTTGTCTTTCAAGTAACTATGAATATGTTGAATAGTAAAAATAATAGTAAACGTGTAAGATGATCTTTGTTATGCTTATCATAAAATTACTTAATATATATAAATATATAATATCTATATATGTATTCAAATAGTTAATAAATTATATTATTAATTTCTTATGAAATAATATTTAGTAAATTATGTGAAAAATAACGAGATATCTATACACACTCTTTTATTGTTTTGTTAATATATGTATTAACATTCTAATAGATAGTTGATTAATTAATTTCCTATTTAATGAATTTACTGAATATTGAACAAGCTTGTTAATAAAGAGCATATATAGTTTCCTCCACTAATTTAATGAATTAAATTTAGTTTTAATTCTATAAACAAGTAAATGTATTCATAAAGCTGGCTTATAAATTGCATATTCAATGACTTCGCTACTGTTGAACAGGGAAATTAATAAAGAGCATATAGATCAAACTCAATTTAATTTAATTTTATTTAATTAAATTTTTAAATCTTTTAAATTAAAATACACTCTTCATTACAATTTGCACATATGCTCCATTCATGAAAAAAAAAAATTATCTAAGTTTTTGTCTTAAAATTACCTTTTTTTTTTTTTAAAAAAAAAATAAAAAGAATAAAAAAAATATATTATCATAATATATAATTTTTTTTTAAGTCTTCGTTATACATTGAAAAAAAAATGCATGATATACCTTTTTTTTTTAAATTGTTGGTACATACATAAAAAAAATAAAAATTATTATTTATTAAAAATTTTTTTTTTTTTTAGTGTTTTCACTTTCAGTGCAAGTATGGATATAGTTTTTTTTAGTGAATATACCTTTGAGTAGCTAATTTAGAATGCGCATTTATAATTGCATATTGTTTCTGTGAAGTAACATATACAAAATAAAATATTTTTGTTCTATAAATTCATCTAAACATTATACAAAAGTGGTTTATAATATTATTTATAGAACAACCATTTAAAAAATTCAAAAAAAAATACATTTTATTTTTATAACGTTTAAAATTTATAAAAAGAAAAAAAAAATATATTAACAATTTTTTTTTTGTCTAGTTCTTGTATGGATAATCATATATTTTCCATACAACTATTATATTTCATTCTCAAAAGGTTAATAATATCTTTTATTAACCAACATTATATATTATGTAAATTAACAATAGAAATTAACTGATGCAATTAACATTTGAGATTAATTAATAAAAGTGAACAGTTTAATTAATATTTTAATATAATAAAAATAAAGAAGAGTTTACTCTACACTTCTTTATTAATTTATTTGTTCAGCACTAGCATGGCCATTGAAAGGTCAATTAATAAACTACATGAAAAACATTATATTTTCTATATAAGTTACTATTATTTTATAAATGGTCATTAACATTTCCACATACAGATAACTGACAGTTTACTATTTCAGAGGTATTTATTTACTTTAATAAAAACTTATTTTTACTTTTATTAAAAACTTAAATTCTTACTAAAATGGTTTACTTTTAAAAAAAATCCTTTAAAATGAAATTATAAATTTAACTAAGAGTTATTAACAGTATTTTGAAAATACATAAAAATTAAGTATCAATAAAAATTAAATACGATTTGTATTTCCTTAAAATATGAATTTAATTTTTAATTGTTCTAAAATTAATTTTATTGACAAAATTTAATCTCTACATATATAAAAATACCTTCAGATAAAAAAAAAATTTTTTTTTTATTAGATATTTTATGAAATAGAAGACATGTGTTCGCTTTCAATTTTCCATGTAATTTTCTAATATATAATAAAAGGTTAATATTTCTTGTTATTTACTACGTACCCATTATAAAAATAGGTTAATACATATTACTACTAATAATAGTCTTAGAGCGCTTTGAACTGTATGTTGCAGTTTATGGAACTGAAGAATATAACTTTGTATGTCTTTATATATATCACAAAAGTCAGTGTTTCATTAATATATGATATGTAATATAAAAATAGGTTAATATAATTTTTATATTCTAGTAAATAATAATGAAAACATTAAGTTGTTATATTTTTATTTAAAGAATTATAAATATTATATAAAATATACTATTTCATGTTGTACATTGCATTATATAACATTTACTTATTTATAACAAAATATTTTTTCCAATGAACAGAAATAGGAAAAACCATTTTAATTGTTCTTTATTTATTTGTTTATTACCTGATTAATAAAAGGTATTAATAACCTCTTTGAGAATAAAAAGTAACATATGCATGGAAAATAAATAATTAGCTATGTGGTTTATAAATAATATTATAAATTTTTATCTATAATAATTAGATTAATAATTAGGAAAAAAATATTTTATTCTGTGCATGCTAAATCTCTGAAGCAATATGAATTCATAAGTGTGTACTCTAAAATAGCTACTCAAAAGCGTGTACACAAAAAATAAATTTTTAATAAATAATAATTTTTTTTTTTCTTTGCATGTGTATCCACAATTCAAAAACAAAAATTTATCGTATATTTTTTTTAAAAAAAAAAGATAATCTTAAAAATTTTAGATTTTTTTTTTTCTAGGGAATGAAATGTATGCGAAAATAATAATAGATATTATATTTTATTTAAGTTAAAGGATTCTAAAATTTAAAAATTTAATTAAATAAGAATTAAATTAAATAGAGTTAGATTTATGTGCTCCTTATTAATTTCTTTCTTCAATAATAGCAAAGCCAATAAAAAAGCAATTAACAAATCATCATGCAAGTTTCTAAAGAAAAAAAAAAGAGTTGTTAATTTTTTTTGTTTTCTTATTGTAAGTTATAGATAAACAAAAAAATATATTTATTTTTTTAAATGAAAAATCAAAATATTCAAAAAGTAAAGAATTGTTGACAAAAAGCTTCTTGTAGAATATTTTTGCATAAATATATATAACTTTTTATATAAATAATAATAAATTTTTCGATATTTGTAGTATTTGCATAACTTATTATATATTTTGTTAACTATTTATGCTAGTTTGAAAGTAATGTATTTGAATTGCTAAATATTACTAATAACATTATAAATAAAATATATATAATTGAAATTGATAACGATGAGGATTTAAATTTTTAATAAAAATATGGGATTCTTATTAAAGTAAATAAATATCCATTAAAAACAATAAATTTTAAATGAAATAGATTATATAAACATAGTTTACTGGTTTATAATATTAATACCAAATTTTAATTAATTAACTTAGTAAGGAGGATTCTACATGTTCTTTATTAATTTATTTGTTCAATAATTTAGCAAAGTCAATGAATAAACAAATAATAAATCATTATAACAAAATTTTTAACATAAAATTAACAAATTAATACATACAAAAAAGTGTAAAACGATATATACAAAAAAAAACATATAATATTTTAGAAATTTAAGCATAAAAAAAAAATTTTAATTTTAACTAATTTATATATATATACGTACGCATTTAGATACATATATGAAATTTTAAGATTTATAATTCATTTATTGTAACAAAGTCTTGCTTAAGTATTATAATAAATATGTTAAATATAAAATATAAATTCTATAATATTAATTTTGTATACCTCTTGTAAGAATATTTTATCTTTTTAGTAAAAGTATTAATTATAACTTTTTAACATTAATAAATTTTTCCTAATAAAAACAGAAAAAATATAAAATTAAACATATATAATATTCAAATATTTTTATTTTTCTTTTCATTTTTTATAAATTAAAAATTATAAAGTATATATATAATATAAGCATTAATACACTTAAATATTTTATAAATAACTTACTTCTCCTCCTCTTTTTAAAATTCTTATATAGATAGCACCAAAATTTTTTTTTTTTTTTTTTTTTTTTTTTTTTTTTTTTTTTTTTTTTTTTTTTTTTTTTTTTTTTTTTGTTTTTTCTTTTATTATAAAGTATTATCTCTTTTTTTTTTTTTTTTTTTTTTTTTTTTTTTTTTTTTTTATTTTTTTTTTTTTTTTTTTTTTTTTTTTTAATTTTTTTTTTTTTTTTTTTTTTTTTTTTTTTTTTTTTTAAATTTTTTTTTTTTTTTTTTTTTTTTTNTAACTAATTTATATATATATACGTACGCATTTAGATACATATATGAAATTTTAAGATTTATAATTCATTTATTGTAACAAAGTCTTGCTTAAGTATTATAATAAATATGTTAAATATAAAATATAAATTCTATAATATTAATTTTGTATACCTCTTGTAAGAATATTTTATCTTTTTAGTAAAAGTATTAATTATAACTTTTTAACATTAATAAATTTTTCCTAATAAAAACAGAAAAAATATAAAATTAAACATATATAATATTCAAATATTTTTATTTTTCTTTTCATTTTTTATAAATTAAAAATTATAAAGTATATATATAATATAAGCATTAATACACTTAAATATTTTATAAATAACTTACTTCTCCTCCTCTTTTTAAAATTCTTATATAGATAGCACCAAAAAAAAACGAAAAGAATTAAAAAAGGCATAAGAGTCATTGCAAAGAGTGCAGATGCACTCAAATTATCTTCATGATGAACAATCTGCTGCTTTATTGGCATAACTTCTGACCTCTTTGCATATGGCATTATATCTTTTATAACACTAATTTCTTTATGTTCACATGGAAAAAATTTATCTTTAGCATTGGTTTCGCAATAATATGGAACACACGCCAAATTAGAATCTCTTGTTAAGCATCTTTCTGGAAGATACATAAATTTTTTATATTTTTGATTAGCACTATGCAAAAATATTAATTTTCCACTATAATTCGCATCAGAACACAACATATAATCTTCATTTTTTTTTTCACATATGGCATACATACAATTATGATCTGAAATGTATCTTGTTTTTATATGATGGCAGGAATGTTCTTTAATAAATAAATTTTTATAATTTAATTTAATAATTTTATGATTGGGGTTTTTTAAATGTTTCAAAGGTTGATCATTTTTTCCATTAATAATGTCATAAGAACTAAAAGAAAGTCTTTTATCTAAATAATACATATCAACAGATTCGCATAATGCTGCCGTTTGGTTTATATTCCTAAGACGGCATAAATATGTTTTAGTTGGATATGGATCATAATGTATATTATATTCATATAGAAACACAATACCATCTTGATAATCGTTTGAAAGAATAATTATCCTAGAATATCCATATCGTCCATAACGTTCATATTTAAATATATTTTTTGAAATATCATTTGAAGCATTATTTAAAGGACGATACATTTTAACAAATGGCATACCTATATCACAAAGTGATTTTTGAAATTTACTTTGTTTTATAGGACATATATTCATACGGCATATGGCAGAGTCTTCTTCAAAATTTTCGCATCCTTCATTATATAAAAGTGCCATTTCTAAAATTAAAATAAGATATATATATTTTTCTTACTTTTTACTCTTTATGTCTTTGTAAATTTTACCTTAATATATTTTTGTAGAGCTATTTTTTTTTAATAATCCATTTTTTGTAAATTTTATTATATTTCTCATAAAAAATAAAATTTCTAGTGCAATAGATAATATTTATAAAAATTAAAAACTGAATTTAATTTATTATTTAAATATTAAAGTTTAATTATATTTTTTTTTTAAAAAAATATTTTTTTTCAAAATTTAATAATAATAGGATATTCTTTATTAAAACTTATCATTCAAATTTTCTTTTTTATAAAACATATAATAAACGAAAAATTTAAAAAAAAATTTTTCATGCTTTTAATATAAAATGATAATATCTATTCAAAAAATTTTCAAATAATAAATTAATTTTTTTAAATAACACATACAATAAACAAAAGATTTAAAAATTTTTTTTAATACATATTTAATATAAAATGGTGGTAATATCTATTCAAGAATTTTTTCAATAATAAATTTCTCCTTTTAAATAAAATAAAATAAACAAAAAATTTAATAATAAAGTTTTTATTATATATTTAACATGAAATGGTAATAATATCTGTTAAAGAATATTTTCAATAATAAATTGTTTTTTTTTGAAGAAATAAAAAAAGAAATTAAATACAGTAAAATATTCATTTAAGAATTACCAAGAAAATTTACATAAAAATAGAATAATATTATTGTTTATATAACAAGTAAAATTATAATTATATAAAATTGATTGTCAAAAAAATATATATAATATGATAAAATTTATAACAATATATAATTAACAATGATATATTAAAAACTTATAACATTGCTTAGGTAAATAAAAAAATACAGGTGAATTAAAACTATGCATGCAATATCATTTATATAAGCAAATAATAATGTATAAATAAAAAATAAAAAAAATAACTAAAACATTATATATACAATACATATATATATATATATTATTGTTATAAATAAAATATACCTAAATTAAGTTTGAATTTGCGTAATAATGACAACAGTGAACTAATATTAAATTAATTTTAATGATTATGTAACTGTTTTATAATTTAGTTAAATACTAATATTAATATTAAAATAAAAAAAATAAAAATATAGAAAAATTTGTTATCATAAATGCTTCCTCATAAAAAAATTGGTGAAAAAATAAAAATTCTAAAAAATATATTAAATGAAAATATTAAATTAATTTTTTTATAACGATATTTACGTTAAAATCATTATAGAAAGCAGATTAAATATAAATTATATGTAATTAAATGTTAAGCTTTGACAATTGAATAATAAAGAATATAAATAACCTTTTTGAATTTTTAATGTGGTGTACCAAAGTAGAGAAGAGAGTTGTATACATGCAATATATTCAAAAATATACATATTTTAAAATACGTATATGATTAATAAAAGGTATGG
>NW_021628253.1:9484-13289 GCF_900005855.1 Plasmodium gallinaceum | reverse complement strand
CATTAACATATTGATCTATTAATTGATTGTTCATCAAATATGCCAGGATATTGAGTAAAATTAATAAGGAGCATGTCGAGTAGTCTCTATTAGTTTTAACCGTTATAAAAATATCTCACTATTAAAGCAAATTTTATATATATAGTTTACATAAAAGAATATATATTGTTTTAGAGGAGTTTATTTATTTAATATAAATTTATTCTTATTTTTATTAAAAGCTTAGATTATAATTAATGCTATTGATTATTCTCTAAACAATATTAAAAATAAAATAACAAATACAAAATAAAATTATTAAAAACATTTTAAAAATACATAAAATTTAAATAATAATAAAAATTTAATTATTTTTGTTTTCTTATAAACTTTGAATTTAATTTTTCATGGATTCAAAAGTTAACTCAATTAATAAAATTTAATTCCTTAATAAATAAAAATCCCTTTAACAGCAAAAAAAAAAAATAATTTTTTTTTTAAATTAAAATCAAATAATTATAATTAACAAATAAAATTTGCAACATCACAAAATGAAAACATTGAATGTTCCTTTTTTAATTACCTATTTTATTAAACAGAAAGTGTTAATAAATGATTTGTTATTTTTTATATTATTAATTATCTATCATTTCGTAAAATTTTAATTATATCTTTCATTAATCATTATTATACAAAAGTATTTGAACAACTAAGAAATTAATACCTCAATTTTTTTATTTTACTAGATTAATAAAGGGAATCATTAAATTTTTTTAAATATTATTAAATATAAATAAAATAAAAAGATAGATATAAACGCTTCACACATTAAAAAATATTTCAAACAAGTAATTAAAAAAAAAAATGATGTTTAAGTATATGTTCATAGAAAAGAATTTTATAAAGAACTTACTATTTTTTCAATAAAAAATTAGAATTTCTTAAAAATATTTTTAAATAATTTTTATAGATTAATGTAATAGAATTATTTCACATATAATCAATGATCTAATTCAAATGTTTAGACTCCTAAATAAGTTAAATTTAGTAAACCTATTTAAATATCTTATAAATTTATTATTGTTTTAAAAATAAATAAAATATTGAGCTATATATTTTATTTAGAAGGTAGTAAAGTCATGTGATATAAGCTATTTATTTCATTTTATGTAGTTTTATTATATAAAAATCAAATATTATTAGTGAAAAATATTTTCACAACTAATCAAATTTGTCGAATTTAGTGTAATTTTGATTTGTTTATTCATTAATTGGTGATTTATTAACTGGGTGTTCGGTGACTTTGCTAGAGTACTGAACAAACAAATTAATAAAGAGGATGTAGAGTTGGCTCTACGATTTTGGTGTATTTATATATATTTCTATATATTTGAACGAGTTATTCATAATTATGTACTCTATTTCGTTCAGCATTCTTTAATTTCAATAGGAATTTATTTACTTTAATAAAAATCCTTATTTTTATTGAAAATTTAAATACTTATTGAATATGACTAATAATTAAATGTAACTTAATTATTTCTTTGTTGTGAGTTATATTCAGCAATTTACATATATTGCTGTTAAATTAACAAGCATAAACAATTAGTAAAAATGCAAATAAATTATATGAATATTAATTACGTGAAAATTTTATTGTCATATGTATAAAATTTTCTCTAACAAATTAAAAATATAAATATTATGCAAATTATACTCTTTTATGTAAACATTATTACCTGTTTAAGATCTCATTTTTATTAGTGCTAAATCTTACTCTCGATTTTTATTTAACCAATTTTTTTTCTCTCTCCAATTAAATCCTTTAAAAAAAATAAATATATTTTTTTTTTTTACGTATCTCCATTTTTGAAAAGAAAAATATCTCAAAAAAAAAAAATTCAATAATTTTTTTTTTTTTTTTTTTTTGTTTTTTTGCGTGAGCACAACCAACTACGTATTCTTCATATAGCTAGTTCTTTTTATTACCAAATGGGTTAATGAAGCCTTTTATTAACCAACTGGTGAATGAAAGATATTATTAACTGTTTTAAAACAATAGCTAATATCTACATGGAAATACACAAAGTCGATGATAAACATTCTCTAGTTTAAAAACAGAAGTTATTTTTTTATATTATTTTTATGAAGTTCTTTTTTTTTATATTCTTTTTAAGAAACATATATTAAAATAAATTGAGCTGTGTTTTAATTTTTAAGTATTTTAATTAATTTGAAATCAATAAATATAAATAATTAAAATTATTTTTCATAAAAATATTACTAAAAGATTTTTACATAAAATTAGTGGTTAACAAAGATTTATATTTTTAATTATAAAAATATTTATTAAATTAAATAAAATTATCTAAAAGTAATAAATTATCAATAATGTAAACTACAAGTATAAATTTTAATAGTTTGTACTGTCATTGTAATTTTTACGACCATTAAATTATTATAAGAAATTGCTTATAATCTTTTACAATAATCCTGTTCAATACTCTAATCAAGTCTTTACGAATCATGTTAATTAATTAATATACTACAAAATTCATTAAATAGATAAATAATAAATTACCTTTTTATCATTGGTTGATAAAGGCTTTATTAATCTTTTTAGAATAATTGTTAATAGATGTGTGTAAAAAATAAAGTTAACCATACATATTCATAAGTCGAAAAATAAAATAAAATAAAGTTATTTCTTAATTTATGTTAAAATTCCATTTTTAATTTTTTTATTTTTATTTTTTTTTTTTGTTAGTTGCCAGTTGGTTAATAAAAGGCTGCATTAACCTTTTTGGAAAATAAAAGGACTAGTTAAATGAAGGATACGAAGTTGGTCATGCACACACACACACACAAAAAAAAAAAAAATTGATGATTTTTTTTGTATGTACTTTTTTTAAAGAAAAAGTACAAAGATTGTCAGGAAAAAAAATTTTTGATAAAAAAAAATGTAAGGATAGTCAGGAAAAAAATCTGATTAACAAATCAATTTTTTTAAAATATTTGTTACTATTAAATAAATAAAAAAAAAAAAAAAAAAAAAAAAAAAATTTTTTTTTTTTTTTTTAAAAAAAAAAAAAAAAAAAAGTATTTTTATTTATGTAGTAAAAGAAAAATTCAACAAAAATATATTTACTTATTTTAAAGAGAAATAAAACATATATAATTATCAAAAAAAAAAAAATTACAAGTGTGTTCTGGATTTTCTGTTTCTTTTAAATATTTTCCATATAATTCACTAGGTGAAATTTTATCCTATAAGAACAAAAAAAAAAAAAAAAAAATTAAATTAAATTAAAAAAAAGGAATAATTTAAGAAAATAGTATTATTTTATGAAAATTTTGTTTTATAAACTTATAAGTATATCTCAAAAAATTTTTTAAAGGAATATATTTGCAATAAAAACATAAATTTTCGCATAATAAATGTTTTTACTGTAGGTAATAATATAACTAAAGGTGTGTCTAATTTCTCATCATTCCTTTCAAACTCTAAATTTATCTTTCGTTTATCATTATTATATGCTTTGGAAAATTAAAATATTATAGAAAATTTTTTGTTATATATGAAAAATAATTTAAAAAAAAAAAAAAAGTTATATCATTAAATAATAATAATTATAAAAATAAAAGAGATAGTAAATAATTTGCTATTTCTTAAATAGAATTTTTATATTTTCTTATATATATTCTACTTTTTTTTTTTTTTTTTTTTTTTTTTTAGTACATGTATTGTCATTTCTATGTAGAAATTATAACAATTTCTCAATGTAATTCAAGTGTATAATGATGATAAAAAATAACAAAAATATAT
>NW_021628253.1:0-9348 GCF_900005855.1 Plasmodium gallinaceum | reverse complement strand
TCATTGTTTTAACTTAAATTTTAATTATTAATTGTTTCGATAATTAGTTCTATTAAAGCAATTTATTTACCATATATAAATATTTTATGGAAATAATAGAAAAAAAACATATTTTTTTTAAATTAAAATTAAATAAAATATAATTAAAAAAATCAATTGATAAAAAAAACATAAAAATTCTTTTTTTATTTAGGTAATATTTTATACGAAGATTATTCATGTTTTCTGTATAACGAAATATTATCTTATAAAATATTTATAATATCTTTTATAACGTAAGCATATAATCTAATTATTATACCAAATTTTTGTACATCAGAATAATAAGGAATACGTGAAATATAAAAATAAAATTTTCCTTATATCTTATATATGTAATTTAACCTAATGACTGTTTGATCCTTAATTTATTAATTCGATTTTCAATGACTTTGTATTTTATTAACTGGGTGTTCGGTGACTTTATTTGAGTACTAAACAAACAAATTAATAAAGAGCATGTAGAGTTTCCTCTAAGGTTTTGATGTATTTATATATATTTTTAAATGCTTTGAATGAGTGATCCTTAACTATGTAATCTACTTCATTTAGCATTCTTTGATTTCAATAGGTATTTATTTACTTTAATAAAAATCCCTATTTTTATTAAAAATTTAAATCCTTATTGAACATTGATTATTAATTAAATGTGAATTACTTGTTTCTTTGTTATGAGTTACGTTTAGCAATTAATATATATTGCTGCTGAATTAACAAACATAAACAATTAGTAACAATACAAAAAAATTATATAAATATTAATTGCATGAAATTTTATGGTTATATGTACAAAAATTCCTTTTACGAAATTCATTAAAATCATTCTTCGTTTCTCAAAAAAAAATTTTTTTTTTTTTTTTTTTTTTATTTATTGGTAACAAATCTTTTTCCAATTGATTTTTTTTTTTCTGACGGTCTTTATTTTTTTTTATAAAAATACAAACAAAAAAAATTGATAAATTTTTTTTTTTTTATGTGTGTGCGTAACCAACTACGTATTCTTCATATAACTAATCCTTTTATTTTCCAAAAAGGTTAATAAAGCCTTTTATTAACCATACTCCACCACCATGGGAAAGTAATGGTAATTACTTAAAGCTTGTTATTTCTGTATTGTTTTATTACATCAAGTCATTTTTGCACTCTTTTTTCAATTTGTTTGTCCTGATTATCGTTGATGTCATATGTTATGATACTACTCCGTTTATGAATATCTAGGTAATCTTTAGACTTTAAATCATGAGCCAGATTTAAATTCTTTTTATTTTTATTCGTAACATATATTAAATTCTCCAGCTTCTTTTCGTATATCTCCCTGGTTTTGTTGCTCAAAAATTTTATTTTTGACATTGGAATTTGTACTTCTTTACATCTCTAATATATAAGTAATGGTTTAAAAATTCCTCTTTCAATTTTAGTTACTCTATGAAGAAATGACTGATATGGTTTATATTGTATATTCCCACTATAGCGTTTCATTTGATTTCTTTCGTATTCTGATAATTCATATGAGATAATATCTCCAACCTTAATATTTTTATTCTCAATTATAGATTTTCTTTTGATTTCATTAACATCTTCATGTGTGTTTTTCCATCGATCATTTAAGTATATAATCCTCATTTCTGAAGTTGTTTCTGGTACTAATTTTGCAAACCTTGGACAGATACAATTCATTCCAAATATAGCAAAATAGAATGTTTCTCCTATTTCTCCATGAGGTGTGTTATTATATATTAGTGCTGCATTTTGTACTATTTCTTCGAAAGGTAGATCTTTTTCTTCATATAAAGTCTTAATTATATAACTAAGCTTTTATGAGAGTTTTCATTTATACCATTTCCTTGTGGATAATATGCGCTGGTATGATACAATTTAACCTGTAATTCCTTTATAATATAGTCATGAAATTCTTGACTAGTATAAATTGAACTGCGATCGGTTAAAATGCTTCTAGGGAATCCAAGTAAGGGTATCCATATTTTCTTTATAATGTTAATTGCCTCCATAGCATTAGGTGTTTTATTAGTTATATTAGTCACCATAAAACGTGAATGATGATCTATTTTTACTTGTATAAAATATTCTGTACCTTTCCATGATTTAGGTCCAATAATATCTAATGAAACCATATCAAACACATTCGGTTTTGATGAATCGTGGTTATTTTTAGGTTTAAATTTCCTATTACGCATTACTTGAAAAATCAGACAATTTATGATGTATTCTCAAATATCTATACTAATATTGGGACACCAAAAATGTTTTTGTATTTTCTTTAGTGTTTGTTTACTCCACATCCTGCGAATTTATTACTATGAAGCCAATACATTAAATAATTTCTATATTGTTCTGATATATGGGTTAATAAAAGGCTTCATTAACCCTTTTGGTAATAAAAAGGACTAGCTATATGGAGAATACGTAGTTCGTTGTGGCACACGCGAAAAAAAAAAAAAAAAGAAAAAAAAATTATTGAATTTTTTTTTTGATATTTTTCTTTTAAAAAAAAAAAAAAAAAGGAAAAAGAGTTACTTAAAAAAAAAAAATATATTTATTTTTTTTAAATGGTTTAATTGAGAAGAAAAAGATTGGCAAAATAAAAATGGAGAGTAAGATTTAGCACCAATAAAAATGAGATCTTAAACAGATAAAAATATTTTCATAAAAGGGTTTAATTTGCATAATATTTATATTTTTAATTTGTGAGAGAAATTTTTATACATATGACAATAAAATTTTCACGTAATTAATATTCATATAATTAATTTGCATTTTTACTAATTGTTTATGTTTGTTAATTTAACAGCAATATATTCAAATTGCTGAACATAACTTATAACATAGAAATAAATAATTTACAATTAAATAATAATCAATATTCTATAAGGATTTAAATTTTTAATAAAAATAAGAATTTTTATTAAAATAAATAAATGTCTATTGAAATAAAAGAATGCTGAACGAAGTAGATCACACAATCAAGAATCACTCGTTCAAAGCATATAAAAGTATATATAAATACACCAAAATCGTAGAGGCAACTCTATATACTCTCTATTAATTTGTTTGTTCAGTATTCTAGTAAAGTCGCCGAACACCCAGTTAATAAATCAGTTCATGAAATATAAAAATTAAACAATTAAATGATGTTTTTAAAAATAAATCTAATAATTTTTATAAATATAAATGGAATATAAAAATAAAATTACAATAAGAAAAATATTATATAACGTATTATGTTTAAAATTTTATTGTATCTTATTTTAATAATTCTTTTAAAATATGAAGTTAAAATTCAAGTAATATTTATATATCCTCTTTTTTGAATAACTATATTATTTTCTTTTTTTTATTAATTTAATAGATTTTATGGTATTTATTTAATAAAATATTATATGTTTTATATATTTAACAGATACGTAAGTTATAGAATTTACAAATGGATAATAAATTATCTTTCTGATATAAAAATTGATAAGAATGAAATAAAGTTTAATTTAAATTATGATAGAGACATCTTCGTAGTAGGTTAACAAAAAACAATATTTTGAAAATTATCTACAAATAATTCTTTCATTTTATCTATTCATAAGATTAATTTATAATACATAAAATAAATAAATGTAGAATACATAACAAATTTTAGAAAGAAAAATAAGGAATATTTCATTTTGGGTTATATTTTTCCTCATCTTCAAAAAAAGCAGAAATATATAAATATGAAAAGATTCTGTCTACAATATTTATTTAATTTTAAATAAAACAATTAGAGAATAAAAAGTTAATTAAAATAAAAATATTAAATTATATAAAATTTAGTTTAACAAGCTTCTTCTGTAAACATTTAAAGTAATTAAGATACTACGTTTTCAAAAAAAAAAATTCATAATTGCCTTATATAAATGCTTTTCCCTATTAATATTTATATATGTATTTATAATTTTCTTATTTTTTTACCTTCTATTGCTTTTATCTTATCAAGTTCATATTTCCACTTTAAATTCAATCTACATTCTTCTTCATTAACTTTCATATTTTCTTTTTTTTTCCACTTTTCACTTTTTTCAATCTTGCTCTTTTCCCACTTTTCAAATTCTTCTATCATGCTCTTTTCCCACTCTTTAATTTTTTCTATCATGCTCTTTTCCCACTCTTCATGTTTTTTTCGCATGTCTTCTTCATGTTTTTCTTTTCTTTTTCTTCTTTTTTCTTCTAATTTTTTTCTTTTATCTTTTTCCCATTTTACCCTCATTATACTATGTTCTTCATATTTTTTCCATTTTTCATCTAATTCAACCACTTGACGAAAGAGCATTTCTCTTCTCTTTTTTTCTTCTTCTGTAATCTTTTTTATAAGTTCATCTTCTGATAATGGTTTTTTGAAAGATATTCCTTTCAATTTTTCTTCTATAATATCCAAAAGCACCTTATTTTTTTTCTTTCTTTTAACAATTTTATTACATGTCTGGCTCGTACTTGGTTCATTAAAAGACTTAATACATTTTCCATTTATGCACGAATAATTCAAAAATTTCCAGGATTTCTCTTCAGAATAATTTTCTCCATCCCATTTCCTATTAAATTGTTCCATCTCATTATTTGTCTTTTTTTCCCTTTCCTCTTTTTTTTTATTTAACTCTTCCTTTTCTCTATTTTCTTTTTGTTTCCTTTCATTCCATTTTTCCTCCATCTTTTTCCAATCACCTTTCATCTTTTTATCCCTATTATCCCATTTATTCTGCAACCTAACCCTCTCTTTATGCTTAGCTCTCAATTTAGGAGAGTAAGTTCTCTATAAATTATTGCAAATGATTTAAAATTTTGTTTTTATAATATATATAATATTTATAATTAAATGAATACATAAAAAAATTGAAAAAATATGCATATATTTTTAATTATAAACTTTATTTTACCGCAAAACGAAGGAAAGAAATAATAATCATAACTAAATGAAAAATACTTAACAAGTTTTTATGATGAAGATTCGTTGATGAAGTTGAATCCAAATTGATATCTTCAGATGGATTTTGAATGGCATCACGTAAATCTAAATCATCATATAATGGATTTTCTGGAATTGAAACAGTTGCACCTTCAATTTCCCTATGAGCGAAATCTACAGTTGAATTTCCCCCATTTAGATTATCATTGGAATCAATACTCGTAGCATCACTAAGTTTAAGATCCATTTTTGGTATCTCTAAAAATGTAAAAAAAAATTATTGAGGAATTATTTCTAATATTTTTTTTAATGATTTTTAAAATAATTCCCCTTTCTTTCAGTAAGGATAATATAAGTTAAAAACAAAAAATATGAAAATATAATTTAAAAAATAACAAATAAGAACTTATAACAATATGATTTTTAAAAAAAAAATTAGTTTTAAAAATTTTTTTTTTAATTTTAATGGAGAAATATCTATTAAAAGCTAAATCTATAACTACAACATAAAAATTTTAAATTCTAAATCTTTCATCCTAAATCCTAAAATTATTAATTATATACTATAACCTCTTATTTATTATATATTTTTTATTATGTTTTTGATAATAGAAATGTTGTTTAAATAATCAAAAAATGATAAATTTTTAGTTTATTGTTTATACATACAAAATAAATATTACTTTTCATTTTTTTATTTAATTTTTTTTTTTTAAATTAAAAGAGAATAATATAAAAAATTATTAGGAAATGCAAAAAAAAATGTTATATTCTGTTTTTACTTAAAATTTTTTTAGAATAGTTTATATTTAGATACAATTATATAGAGCTTTCAAAACTTTTTTTTATTTTTATATATTTTTATACTTATTTTTCTTTTTTTAAAAGTTATTTATTAAAACCATGCAACTTTATCTTTGTTGAATTTATTACGACAGTGGTTATTAATTCAATAAAAAACGTTATGATAATTTAAATTAAACATTAGAAGGATTATGGTATAAACGAAAAATAAATATCACAACAAAATAGATACATATTCTATAAATACATTTTTATTTTTATTTTTTTTTTTTATGTCATTTTTAAGTTTTTGTTTTATAATTATGTAATAATTATACATACTAAAAGTTTTTTTTTTTATCATTATTTAATTTTTTTTTTTGTATTGTTTTATTATTCAAATGCTTACTTTAAAAACTTTAGCCTTTTTTGTTTCCTCCTATAAGTAATTTTTATTATTTTATAATAATGGATTTTATTTGCTCTTTTACCATTTTTAACATATTCATATTAGAGAATAAAATTAAATATAATAAAAAAGGATTAGTAAAATATAAAGTGCACTTGTAGGAAGTATATCATTATATAGTATCCAAAAAAGGAAGTTATGTTTTTTATTATAATCTTTTAATTTTAGATGAATATCAAATAAATATATCTTAAAAAATTAATTTTTTTTTTTTCGTTAATAAAGAATGCATATTTTTAGAAATAATTTCAGATAAATTTTTTATATAAACATAGGATTTATACATTTCATATTTAATAAAATAAAATGTCGATTGTAGTATGTTATAAAAATAAAGAATAAAAAAAATAAAGGATAAAAAAAAGATTACAATTTTAAATTACATTAACTTCATTTCTAGAATTTTCTATGTATGTTATTTCTCATTTTCTATATGTTATTGTTGTTTACTTTTATTTTATATATTTAAATATTTATATTTTAATATAAAATAATAGTTATAATAGTATTATTTTTATTTTAATTTACAGTTACATATCTACTCTTCTATTTTACTCACATAGTACTAACATTTATCTTATTATCATGTTTTTATTTTTATTTTCTGTAATTATATACTTGAATATATTTATTTTTCGTTTGTGTTATTATCACATAAAAATAAAAAATATAATATAATATTGTATAATATAATATAATGTAATATAATATAATATATAATATATGTAAATTTTACTTTTAATTACTTAAACATTTATAATTTTATTTTATCCATATATATATATATACAGAGGGAGAGAGAGAGAAAGAGAACAATGTTTTAAAATATTACTTGAATAATTATTATTTTATTTTATTTTAATATTAATGTATAATTTTGAATTAGCTTATGTAACCGATTAATAATTTATTATAATTTTTCTTTATAATTTTTTATACTTGATATAATAAAAAATATATAGTAAATATAAACAATTTAAGAATATTAACTAAAAAAATTTTTTTTTTTTAAAATTAAAAATATTAAGAAGATATACTTTTTTTATAAAGCTCGCTTTTTTACTGAAATATCGAAATTATTTTTGTAATAGAAAAAATTTTGTGAAGTTTTGAAATAAATGATAAAAATAAACTACAATTATAGAAAATCAATTTATTTAATATTAATGTTTGAATTTAAAAATAATTATAATTATTCTGAATGAATTAAAGATTCAAAGATATAAAAAAAATTTAAAAATAAAAAATTTTAATTTTTTTTTTTTAAATAATAATAAAAGTAAAAATAAGAGTAATGATAATCATATTATATTGGTAAATATCATGATTATACAATATTAGAATTTTTTAATGCCATTTATATTAGTAAATTATGTAATTCAATTTGTATCAATTCTAAAACTGACTATGGCATGATGACCATTTATACTGTAAGTTACAAAAATTGACTTAATATTAATAAAGGATGTTTATAAATAATATGTAATTAAGATAATGTATATACGTTATAGTGATAAAAAGTTATTATCATAAACAATTTTAATATGCAACCACTAAAACATTTTTGATAAAAAAATTATGTTATATAGAAATAAATATTGAAAAAAATAAAAACAAGTTATTATAATCTTATTTACATTTATGGGTATAATGGTAGTTTTAATTAAAACGATAATAATAAAAATGTAATTTACATAAATTTGAATTTATTTTAATTATGATTCAATTTCTTACATAACAATATATTATTGGAGGAATTAAATTTTAGAAACAGTGAAATGTATTATAAATTATAAATTCACAGCTAGGTGTGAACTATCTTTTGTATTGAATGCATAATACTAATACTAATAAAAAGAAAACCTAAGGGAATGAATGTATGCTACTATTTCCATTAGATATTTTTCCCTCTCTGAGTATTCTCACTTTCATGACCAAGACTTCTGAACTGGGCTTCAGGTCCACAAATGAGGGGCTATAAGGATTTTTTTTTTTAGCTCAGTTTGATGAACAACAACGTGCTGGTGCATGATGCAGTTATGAAGAAGATGACAGCTCTTTGAATTAATGTAGGGAAAGAAGACTCCATTAGTCATATAAAGACTTTTCCTTACTTCCCCCCAGCACAGAATGAAGAATTTGTTTCGTCCCACTACTTCTCTAGTTAAGAGCTAATTTGAAGCAGGAATTGTTGGAAGTTGGTGACTTAGAGTAACTAAATTTGGTGTACAACAGTACCTTATTTTATTTTGCCTTTGGTATCATTCTTTTGTCTTTTTCCTTACCTTTCTCTGATCTTTTGTCTTTTGTCTTTTTTGCTTGTATGGGCTTTTTTTTTCATGTTAGATCCTCTTTGGAGCTGTGCTTATAAACCCAGGCATTGTCCAATTTCTATACTTTCATGTCTTCTGNACAACAGTACCTTATTTTATTTTGCCTTTGGTATCATTCTTTTGTCTTTTTCCTTACCTTTCTCTGATCTTTTGTCTTTTGTCTTTTTTGCTTGTATGAGCTTTTTTTTCATGTTAGATCCTCTTTGGAGCTGTGCTTATAAACCCAGGCATTGTCCAATTTCTATACTTTCATGTCTTCTGCTATAATCTTGCTCTTTATTTTGGGGGCCCCTGTTTCTAAGGGAAACCAGGGGAAATGGATGAAAGCATGGCTGCCTAACAAAAATTTGCTGTTATTAGTGAAATTCTATATCCCTAATCATGCTTAGGACTCCCTGCATGAGGTCTCACTTTATTATTTAGGAATTGTAATTTGGAGGAAAATTTGACTATTAAAAAATAAGGACAGTTGTCAAATAGTGGATATCACTTCTGCAAGCCTGTGTTCTAATCCATTAGATAATCAAGTATCTTTTTATGAACAAAAACTTAAATGCTATAGTAGGACTTGGGAGTTTTATGCTTAGTTCCCAGGGCAAGTAATTTAAAACACAGATATGTCTCAGTTGCTTGTTTATACATTTCCTCCACTTATTTAAATATATTTAATGTTAAATTCCAAGCTTTTTGATTTAATTTATGTTAAAATTCCTTTTTTAATTTTTTTTTTTTCATTTTTTTTTTTGTTAATTGCCAGTTAAAATATATTAATAAAA
>NW_021628248.1:0-61156 GCF_900005855.1 Plasmodium gallinaceum | reverse complement strand
GTTAGCTTCTCATGCTTGTGATTTGGAGTATTGTCATAGTTATATAGTTTCAAAAGAAAAATGACTAAATATATTCCTAGAAAAAAAAATATTTCTTTTTTTATCCTTAATTGTTATATTAATTTTTGTTAATTATACATTATTTTTTTTCTCTTTAAAATAAATATTTTAATTTAATGGAATTAATAAAAATTTTAGAAGAAATTTTTAAATAATTTTTACAAAAAATTTTTTTTTGTTATAAAATATTTTTTCGTAGATAATCAAAGGTTTGTAAATATTTATTACTGAGGATTTAATAAAAAAAAATTTTTTATTAAATAGTTTATAATACCTTATAAATTAATTAGTATATTAATAAAATAAATATTGAGTTAGGATATTTTTAAAAATTTTAAATTCGTATATATTAATCTATTTATTTCATAATATGTAATGCAATTATGTAAAAATTACATATAGATAATAATAAGTATTTTTATAATTAATAAAGTTAGTAGAGAGGACTATACATTCTTTTTGTTAATTTTTAGTTATTAAATAATATATAAAAGTCTTTGAACAGCAAACTAATGAATATATTTGAGGAAAAACTAGCACTTAAGTTCATATGAAAAGAATCAAATATGATTAGAATATACAAATATTAAAAAATAATGCAACAAAACTCTGATTAAATATATTTGAAAATATTTTGTATCTCATCGTATCATTTGTGCTTAAAATAAGAAAGATAAGGAGATTAACAAAACTTATGTATCTGTTTTAATAATTTTAAGTTCACTGGTTCTGTTGGAACATTGTATTATTAATTATCTGTTTAATGACTTAACTATAGTATTGAAAAAACGGATTAATAAATAGCATGTAAAGTTCCCTCTACTAATTTAGTGGATTTACTTATAACTTTAATGCTATAAATTAGTAAACTATATTTCTATAGTATACTTCATTGGGTATTTATTGTTCTTAAGAGGAATTTATTTACACTAATACAAATCCTATATTTTTACTAAAAATTTAAATTCTCGTTAATTATCTATTCTTAATTAAATACATCTTATGATTTTATGAATTATGTTCAGCAATTCAAGTCTATTATTTTTAAGTTAACAAAAATAATTATTAAAACAGAAATATAAATTATATAATTATTATAAACTTGAAAATTTCATTATTGTAGTATAAAATTTTCTTTTAAAATATGAAACTAAATTAATTCTCAGGATTCACACTTTTTTTTTTCAAAAAAAAAATATTTTATTTTATTTTTTAAAATTACTAAATAAACGGAAAAAAATAATTTTTAATAATTTTTTTTTTTTAAATAATGTTTGAATAGTTATGTATTTACCATACGGATAGAAGTTTTTATTCTAAAAAAGTTTAATAATGTTTTTTATTATACAACAGAACCAGATAGAAAAAAAAAATTTTTTGTTAATTTTTATTATTCTTTTTTAATAAATTGTCTATGAATAATATTATTGACATATTTTTAATACTTAATAAGATTAGTAAAAATATTTTGTTTGTGTATAATAAAATGGTGGTAAAATGTGCATAAATATACGTGTATACTAAAAAATAAAGTACACAAAAAATATTTTCATCAAAGAAAATACTTTTGCTAGGATTAAATATATTTAAATAAAAATACTAACTCTAAAAGTATATGTACTAAAAGAAAAAAATGTAGATATATTGTATTATATTTTTTTTTTTTTGTGTGTATTTACAGTTATAAAAAAAAAAATAATTTTCTTTTTTAATTTAGATGATGATGTAGAATATTTTTTTTGTTTTATGAAATCTTAAAAAGGAAATATTATGTATGATACACATAGATTATTTGTAAGTTAAATAGGAACTAATGTAATTAATATTTAATATTAATTAACATACTGATTTATTAATTGGGTGTTGGGTGACTTTACTAGAGTAATGAACAAACAAATTAATAAAGAGCATGTAGAATTGCCTCTACGGTTTTGTTGTATTTATATATATTTTTAAATGCTTTGAATGAGTAATTCTTAATTATGTGCTCTTTTCCGTTCAGCATTCTTTACTTTCAATAGGCATTTATATACTTTAATAAAAATCCCTATTTTTATTAAAAATTTAAATCCTTATTGAATATTGACTATTAATTAGATGTAAATTACTTATTTCATTGTTATGAGTTATTTTCAGCAATTTAAATATTTTGCTGTTGAATTAACAAACATAAACAATTAGTAAAAATGCAAATAAATCATATGAATATTAATTAAGCGAAAATTTTATTATCATATGTATAAAATTTTCTCTCACAAATTCAAAATATAAATATTATGCAAATTAAACTCTTTTATGAAAACATTATTATCTTTTTTAAATCTCATTCTTATTGGTACTAAATCTTACTCTCGATTTTTATTTTACCAATCTTCTCTTTTTCTCTCTGAATAAATCATTTTAAAAAAAGATAAATATATTTTTTTTTTTTCGTATCCCCATTTTTCAAAAGAAAAATATCTCAAAAAAAAAATTCCAATAATTTTTCTTTTTTTTTTTTTTTTTAGTTAGCACAACCAACTACATATTCTTAACATAGCTAGTCCTTTTTATAACCAAAAAGGTTAATGAAACCTTTTATTAACCACATATGTACATGATTTTTTTAATATTTTATTTTAATCAAAACAGAAAAAGAACTCTTTCCATATTCTCTTTATTAATTTGTTTTTTCAATACTAATAAAGTCATTGAATTAGTAATTATTAAATAAATAAGCTAAAGATATATTAAGAAAAAAATATATATATATATATTTATTTTTTCTTTTGTTGTATTTTTTATTAATTGCCTGTTCAATGACTTTGCTATAGTACTAAACAAACAGATTAATAAAGAGCAAATAGTGTTTCCTTTACTAATTTAATGAGGTTATATATAATTTAAAGTTCTATAAAACAAGTAAGCTGTGTTTATCTAGTCTACTTGATTAACCATTATCTATTTTAAAGAGACATTTATTTGCTTTAATAAAAATCTTATATTTTCATTAAAAGTTTAAATCCTCTTTAATTACTAATTTTTAATTACATATATTTTACTTATAATGTTATTAATAATGCCTGGCAACTCAAGTCCACTACTTACAAATTAGTAAACATAAGTAGTTAATGAAACACAAATTAAATTATATAAACATTACAAAAATGAAAATTTTATTATTATGTATATGAAATTTTCTGTTAAAAATTCAAAATTAAATTTCACTGCAATGAAACACTTTTTTCAATAAATTACATATCTTTTCCGATTATTATTTTCTTTTCCTTATCAATCTCTTTATTCATAAAAAAAAATAATACATTTTTTTTTTACCTATTTAATTTAGATATAGAAAAACATAAAAAATTAACAAATAATTTTTTATTTTTTATCTAACGATTTCACGGATAACTATATATTTTCCTTATATTTAGTTATTTTCATTCTCAAAAAGATTAATAATTCCTTTTATTAACCAGTTAGCCATGCACATTTTCTAATTAAAAAAAAAAAAAAATTACTATTTTTTTTTTTATTTTCGTAACTCATTTTGCTGAATATATTTTTAATTTTAATTTTTATTTCTTGAAAAATGAATAATTCATATATTTTCTTATGTCATCTGAATTTATTTTGAATTCAATATATATAAATAGTTAATTAAATAGAAAAAAAAAATTTTTATTTTTGTTAGAAATTAACTTTTGTGTTTTTAAAAGATATAAATAATTTTAAAGAAAAATTGTTAGTTTATACTAGAATATTATGTCCCATATAATGAATATTTTTAATGAAAATTTAAATTTTTAATAAAAATAAGTAAAATTTTAATTAAAGTAGGTAAATTCCTCTAATAAAATAAATGACTAATAAAGTAAACTATATATATAAATTTTGCCTCTTTGTAGTATCATATTAGTTTTACAATAATTTAAATTAGATGAGATAGCCATAAATGATTTTTATCAATTTGTCCATCCAGTAATCTAGAGAAATCCTTAAGAACTTGATCAATAAGTGTATAATTGAATTTTTGATATTTTATGTTGTAATGGTGGATTATATTAAGAATTTTTCAACACATGCAAAATAATTAATAGTTAATTATCAAGTTATGTCTGAAGATATTTGTAGCCAGTGTAGATTTGAAGAAAAATAACATGATTTAACAGAATATATATATTATAAATCATAGAAGAAACGTAATTATAAAATATGAATAATATAAAAAGAAATTATTATAGAAAAAAATTAGTTTTTACTTTATTTTAAAAAAAAAAAATAAATAATTCTTTTATTAATTTTTTTTTGAGTCGAAAAATATGTTTAGTATTGTATGGATCATTTTTTCATATAACTTTTCTTTTTAGGAACTACTCAGAGAAGTTATAAAAACTATGAGATATATAAAAAAAATATATTTATATTATTGTATATAGATAATTATATAAAGAGTATAAAATTTCTTATGTGTCAATCTTTTTTTTTTTGTAATAAACAAGTAATTCTAATAAAGGAACATATATAATTACAATAAATGCATAGAGGTCTCTCTGCATGCTATATGTTAATTTGACTATTCAAAGCACTCTAAAACTCTCTAAACATTCAATCATTAAAGGGTATTTTTAGTTTTTAAATAACATTCTCAAAAGTATAACATAAGGATCTAGTTATTCATGATATTTGTAGAATATTATAAATGAAAGCTAAAAATATTACTGTATGTCTACATATATAAAAATACAAAAAAAATTTACTAATTTTTTTTATTTGTAGCTGTAATATTTTTTTTGTTAAATATGTTTTAATTTTCTTTTGTTAAAAAAAAAAATATCTGCATTTTTAAATAAATGTGACTTTAAAATTTTAAGAAAAATTTTAAAAATAATATTTACGAAAAATTGTTAATTATACCTTATTATTTCATCTATTATCAAAGATTTTTATATATTAAATTCTTAATAATAAATAAACTTGAGTGAAATATTTTCTAAATTTTTTATATGTTTCACAAATTAGTAAGTATATTAAGAATAAACAGAGTATTGAGTCAATGTGTTTTATTCGGAGAATTGTAAAAAGCGTATTAAATAAGTTATTTCGTCTTCTATAATGTGATTATATAGAAATTACACATAAATTATAAGGAATATCTGTACAAGAAACAAAATTGATAGAGACTATATTATATGTTTTTTACTATTTTTTTTTGTTTAATATTATATAAAAATTTTTTAATAACCAATTAATAAATAATGTTTTCTTAAAAAATGGAAAATATTTTTTTAGAATTTTAATTGCAATGAAAAAAAAAAAGTCAATGTAACTGAAATAGAAAAAAAAATAAAATTCAAAGGAGTGTCTTACAAAAAACAAATTATAATACATAAAATTAAAAAAAAATAAAAAGCATTCATTTAAAAGTTATATATATTAAAAATATAGAAATAAATTAAATTTATTTTTAAAGATCTTCGCCTTCAACAAATGATACATCAACAATTTCTTCTTTTTCATCTAAATTGGAAATTTCATTTTCACATTCTTCAAACTCCAAATTTTCCTCATTATTATCACTTTCTTCATAATTATTTTTGTGCAACATTGTGAAAAATACACATGAGCATAGAAACAAACTACTTAATACACCTCCTGCTATTTTATATTTATCATTAGGAAATTTTTTTTCTTTTGATTTTTTATTATCTTTTTCAGATTGAATTTTTTCTTTTATATCAGTTATATGTTGTATAACATCATCAATAACAAGTGTCATATTTTTATTTTCAGATATAATGTCCATATTTTTCTTTATTTTTTCTTGTATGCTCTCAAAATGTTCATTCGATTCACGCACATTTTTATCAATTCTACTTACGTAGTGATGAATTTCTTCCGATAATTTCTTATTTTCTTCTTTCAGTAAAACAGAATTATTTTCACATTTAATAAAATTTATATCTCTTGACAAATCTTGTACTCTTTTTATTAAATGCGGAATATTTTCTGTATACTTTGTTAATTTTTTATATTCGATGTTATTGTCATTTTCTATTCCAATTTTTTTATCAATTTTATGTTGAAGTGTTGCATAAATCGCACTAACTAAATGTATTGACGTATCTATATCGGTTAACTCAATAGTAAGAATTTGCTTTTTCTCTTCAAAAAAGTATTGAATATTCTTTAAATTATCACTGTTTTCTATTAATTTTTGTTTTTGGTTTCCTAGAAAATTTTCAAGTAATTGTGCTATATCCAAATATATCTTTGATTTTTTTTCCATTTCTTTTAATTTGATGTCACTTAAATTTTTATATTTATCATTAATAGATTTTTTTTCTATTTTTAATTTTTTGTAAAGATCATTTGATAAATGTAAATTTTTTATCACAATATTTACATTTATTTTTTCATTTATCGATAAAAATGCTGTTCGCATATCACTAATAATTTTCATTGATTCTTGTTCTTTTATTTTAAAAAACTCTTCATATTGGTTCATATCAATATTATTTGGCGAATAAATGATTATGTTACTATCAATGAATTCACTTAATTTATCCATATCACTAGTTATAATGACATGGATATTTTTTATATACTTTATAACTTCTTCAGAATCCTTTTTTATTTTTTGAATTAGCAACATATCTTTTGATATTTCAATATCCATAGTTGTTATAAATAAATCCAACAAAGAAAACTTATCCTTTTTATCTAATTCTATAAGATGATTAACCAAAGCATTTTTTTTTATAACATTATTATACTTATCATCTAACCAATCTACAATTTCAGCAATGTCATTTTCTGCTTTTTTTAACGCTGCGGAATCATATTCATAATTTTTTGATTCATCAATAACTTTTTCTAAATTAATTAAATTATTTTTAATATCATTAGAATTAATTTCAGTTAAATCTTTCTTTAATTCATTTTTTATTTGATCATTTTGTATTTTATATGAATCTATTGATTCTCTCAAATTAATATATTGTTTTTCATCTTTTACAATTTCATAATAATTTTGATCGTCAGTGTTTAATTCTTCAATCTTTTTACATTTTTCTAGTGCATTCTGTGCAATTGTAAAAATGTAATCTACTTTTTTTTTTGATTCACTTATTTTTTCTCTTAATTTGATTCTAAATTTAAATTTTTCTATGATGTCTTCGGATTCGATAATTAAGTTTTTACCTTCATTTTCTTTGTTACTTATGTATTCTTCAATTTCTTTAATATTATCCATAATATTTTTTGAATCGTTTAAAATTTGAAAACCTTCAGATTCCTCATTCATATCCATAAATTCTTTTCCTTCGACAATATTCATATAAATAGGATCTACTTTATTTTTATATGAGATGCATTCTATCTTAATTCCATTTATTTCGCTGAATTTATTTTTTGCTTGATCTAAGTCATTTAAAGCATTAGTAATTTCATCACTTGAATTTATTATATTTCTATATATTTTTTTAATTTCTTCAATATACTCCTCTACTTTTAGTTGTTGCTCCTTGTATTTTTCATAAACTTTCTTTATTTCTAAATTTCTTCCAGAAATAAATTTTAAGGTTTCACTTTTTTTAATATTATTAACGTCATTTAATATTCTTATTATTTCATCTTTCTCCTTTTTATATTTTTCTTGTTCTTTTATAACTTCTTCTTTTTTACTTTTTGCTTCGTCGTATGTTGTAGAAGGTAACATAATAGATTCTACAAGATCCACTAATTTTTTATACGATTTTTCAAATTTATCATGTATTTGAATAACCATATCCTTGTAATCTCCTAATTCTTGTATAATTTTATTTTGTTCTAACCCATGTTTATTGAAAAAGGATATAAAAACATCAATTGCTGAAATTAGTGAATTTTTCAAAGATTCAACATTTACTTTTTCTTGATCAGCTTCCCTTTTTATGTCTTCAATAATTCCTTCTACATATAATTTTTTAAATTTTTCTAAATTACTTTCTATATTATAAATTATATTTTCTATTTCTCTTGACATTTTTTCCTCAATTTGCAAGAGATTTTTTTTTCTATTTTTTACTTCTTCAAAAATTTCTGAGATTCTCTTCAAATTATCTTGTTCTTTTTTTAATTCATCTAACACACCTTCATCTTCACTTCTTCCAGATATTTCTAATATTGAATGTGATACACCTTCAATATAGTTGAAAACATTATCTGCATTAGTTTTCATTGAATTTATTTCTAATATATAGGTATTTATATTATTTTTAATTTTTTCTAGTTCAACAAATGCGTTCAATGATTTTTCATTAGTTTTATCATCTTTTTCTTTTATTTCATCAATTTGTTCTTTTAGATTATTTATTTTTTCTATTGAATTTTCCAAAGATTCTATAATATTAGAATAATGACTTTTAATGTCACTTACTAATTTTGTAGTATCACTTTCTATTTTTTTATATTTTACCTTTTCAACTAATATTAAAGTTTCATTTAAAATACTGTTTATTTTTGCTTTGTATTCTGAAGTTAATTGACAATTTTTATTAGATTCGCTTGCACTAGTATCCGCTTCCTTTAAATAAAAAGAAGACTGCTCTATATTTTTATTTAATTCATTTATTAGTTCTGTTGTTATTTCTTTTTCATTGCTTTTGTTATATCTCTTTAGATAAATAATTTTTTCTTTTCCCCTTACTATATTATTATAATATGTCGAAGAATTTTCTTTACATTTTGCAGATTCTGTTGAAAATATGTCCATATTGTTTATAATATTTATAATATCGTCTTTTAGCGTTTTAATCTCATTTATGTTAGCTAACATAACGTCTTCTTCTGAACTACTACCAATTAAATCTTTTAATTTTTCTGCTCTCTGAAAATACATTAATACCCTATTTTTGGCTTCTTCTGATTTTGCTAATTCACTTTTCGCCTTTACATTTTCTTCTTCAACTTTTTTCATATTATCTCTTAAATAATCCATTATAGCCTTCAACTTTTGCGTCATCAATAATTTTTCTACATTTGCAATTTCATCTAATGATATTCGTATATCATTTCTTCGTTTTATAACTTCATCCAATATTTCTTCTATTCTTTTTAGGATATTTTCAGTATCAACTAATATTTTATTTCCATTATTTATTTCTTCTTTTAATTTATTAGCCTGTAATTGTAGTTCTTTTATATGATCTTCATTTTCTTTAGCATTATTAACATAAGTTTCATATTTGAAACTTTTTAATTCACTTTCTGAGTGTTCTGCTGTATTTTTCTTTAATTCTTCAATTTTACTTTTAAGAACATTTATAGTGTTTACTTCTTCTTCAGCCTTCTCCTTTTCATCATTAATCTGTTCAGAAAAGGCATTTATTAATGTTTGATTATATTCTAATTTTTTTGTATTTACATCTTTTACTGAGAGATTAATCTCCTTTTCAATTACGTCTAACTCCTCTAATATTTTTTTCATTTCATTATAGACTTCGATCATCCTTTTTTTTTGAATATATGAATTTTCGCTATTTTTTCTCTGTTCATTAGCTTTCCCTACTTGTTCTTTATATTTTTTTTTAGTGTTTATTACTTTTTCTCTGTGTATATTAATATTCTTTATAATGTTTTTAATGTATTGAGCTAAATTATTTACGCTTTGTTTATTATTATCATTTTTAATTTTTTTTGTATAAATTTCTTCGTCATAATTTTTAAAATTTTCTTCTGTTTCATCTAAAGTATTTAAATTTGTTTGAACTTGGCCATCTGCATCTTTCTCCAATTTCATTATACGCAAATAACATAATTTTTGAATGCTATCATTGTGATTATTAATTATGGTATCAATATTTCCATCTAATTCTATATTTTTTAAATTAAATTCATGTATTTTTCTCGTAATATCTGTCAATTCATTTTTTTTTCCTTGTGTATTTTCTATGTAAACACCTAGTTCATCTATTATTTTAACTTCATCAACATTTTTTTTTATATCTTCATAAAACAATAATAAATTACTTGATTTTTCTTCTAATTCACTAATCTTAGCTATTATGCCATCAATTTCTTTTTCTTTTCCTTTGAGTTGATCTAAAGTATTATTTGTTTCACTTTCTTCTAATGAATTGTCCTCATTAACTTTAATAGACTCTGTAGTTATTTTCCCTTTTGAAGTATTTACTTCTTTTTTTAAATTTTCAATTGATTTATCATTTTTATGAGATCCATTTATGCAATTATTCAAAATTTTGAAAGCATCTACTTTTTTATTTAATATATGAATTTTTCCTGTACTATTATCTATTGATTCATTTATATTTTGAAAGCTTACTTTATGCCCATTTAATACATCGTCTAAATTTATTTTATCAATTGGTTCTTTTAAAACTTTAAGTTCTTTAAAAGTTTGAAAATCATTAAGTATTTTAAAAAATTCTTCTACTTTATTATATGAGTTCAAATATTTTTTCAGAATTTTAATTAAATCTTCTTCATTATTTATTTTTTTAGTTATTTCATTTTTCTCATTAGAAATCTCATTTTGCAGATCTTTCAGTTCCCCAAGATTATTTTTTCCTAGTAATTCATTATCTTCGTCTTCAAAGAGATTACTAAAAAATTGATTTTTCTTTATTTCAATATAATTTTCATGTCTTTTTAATGTTTCATCTTTTGAATTATAAATTGTTATTTCTTCGGATATTTCATGTGAAATTTCTTTAAAACTTTTAAAGGAATTTCCTATATTGTGATATAAATCGTCTATTAATTTTATCGTAGTATCCTTTTTTAACCGTACAATATCCTCCAAAACAGGATTCATATTATTCTGTAAAATATTTTCGGTATTAGCATTAATACTATTTATTCTAGAATAGTTTTCTATCACTTCTTTTAGTATTTTGTCCAGATCAGTTAATTCATATTCCATATAATTTAATTTTTTTTTTTCCTCAGTAAATTGTGATATAATTCTCAGCATCTCATTGTCAATGGTACTTCTCAAAGATTCTTGTGCTACGTTAAATTGGTGTGATAATGTCGTTTCCTTTTTTTTGTATTCACTCATGTCACATGATGCCTCATTAATTAAATTTCCAGTTATTTTAAGATCTTCATTTTCTGTTTCACTTAAACTCTTAATTTTTTTCAAATTTATTATACTTTCACTAATTTCTGATAATTTTTGTTTAATTTGTTCTATAATTTCTTCTTTAGATTTATCATATTCTTTTTTTATTTCTTGCAATTTTTTATAATTTTCCTGAACTTTTATTTTTAATTTTGTAATTTCATCTTTTAAGCTTTTTAATTCCTTGTGATAATTTTCTAACATATCAAATTTTTCTTTTATTAGATTTATTTGTTTTTCAATGCTAATTATTCTATTTAATAAATCCTCTATAGCTGCTTTTCTATCAATGTGAGAAGATAATTCTTTATTTTTAATATTCATTATATCCGTTTTTAAAGAATTAATGTTGTTATTTATATCATTCATAGAACTAAATATTCTTTTTATATTATCGCTATGTATAATTATTTCTGCAACATCTTTATTTAGTTTACCCTTAGTGTCAATAAATATTGAATTTTGATAGTTCTTTGATGAATTTTGTGAAATTACTGAGTTTTCTTCAATTATATTATCAACATCGTTTAATGTTCTCTGTGAATCTGAAATTATGTTTTTCATTTCTGAATCTAAATTTTTAGGATGAAGCAATGAATTTACTTTTTCTTCCATTTTTAGTTTTAATTCTTCCTCGATATCTTTAGTTACTTGAGTAAATTTTTTTATTTCCTCATGTAATTTTTTCCTTAATTCTTTGTTTTTTTCATCAAGGAATTTAATATCATAATAACTTAACATATAATTTAATTGCATTCTCAATTTTTCACCTATATTATTTTTTTGCGCAGATAATTTCTTCGCACAATTTCCATAGGTTTTCTCATCATTTACTAATGATTGATGATACTTATTAAACATCGATATATTATCCTTATAAATTTCTTTATTTTGTTCAATATCAATAATATATTCCTTCCATTTTTTATCAATCATATTTTGATTTTGATATATTTGATTTTCATCAAATCTTAATACTTTTTTTGAAAAAGTCAGAAAATTTTCAATATGTCCCAAGTTAATTTCATCTTGCTTATATAAATTAGAATTATCTTTAACAAATTTATAGTACTTAGAGCAAAAAAAATTTGAAAACACTGTATCGATTTCTTCCAACAACACTTCGGAACTATATTTCCGTCTACTTACAGAATAATGATTCAATATGCATATATAGTCATTGTTACATTTTAATCGAGAATCACTATAATAAGAATCAATTTTTTTTTCCTTCTCTTCTATATTACCTTCCAACTCAAGAGAATTCCTACTACTTGGACTGCTTTTATTTCGATTGCCTTCAAGTGGAGGTTTTATCATTTCTTTAAAATCCTTATAAAACTTTAAGGCCTCATTTATAAAATCAGTTGACTTCTGAATTCCAGCTAAACAATTAGTCTTAAAATGCGAATCATTGTCTTTGAAAGACTTTGCTAATTTAGCATAGTCAATATAATACTCTAATCTGAGTTTAAAAGATTCTACATTAGATGAATTAAAATTTACTTTTCTATTTAACTGTGAAAATTTATCTAGATCATTTTCAACAGATAATTCCGATTCATTATTTTGAATAAAATTTATAATGTTATTTAAGTCTTTATTTTTTTTTATAAAATTATATTTAGATAAGTATATTTTATCTTTATTTAATTCTTCAAAATGAATTGGGGTTTTATTTATATTATAATCTTTTAAATTAATAAATGTCGTTTTTTTAAGTAAATCTAACAATGAAATGTCTTCATTTTTAAAATTTTTTGACCTTTTATTTAATTCTTTTTCACTTGAATGATTAAAATTTTTAGAAATTTTAATATTTTTTTTTTTCTTTCTATTATTTTTTAAGTAAATATTAGTAAATGTAGTATTTTCATCATCTCCTAGTTTGTTTAATCTTGTTCTAATATTTTTTTCTTCTCCTGAAGCTGAACATATGTAAAATAAAAATTAAGATATATTTACAAGACTACGAAAAAATGTGAATTGGTTAAAATATATATAAATATTATTTTACCATAAAGAATAAATAAAATAACAAAAAATAGAATCCAAAAAAATTTACTCTTCATATTTATAATATTATAAAGCGTTCCTTTTATTCTTTTTAAAATTTAAAAGTAACATGTTATAATTTTATATTTTGATATAGCTATTTCTTTTATGTAGAATATTTAAAATGTTTATTTTTCTAATTACAAAAATTCTTTCATCAAAATTTATGTAAGAATCTTATAGTTAATAAAAAATAAATAATAAACTTGCGTATAAATTCTAGTAAATATGTGTATATATTTATTTAAAACGTTGAAAGAATTATTGTATATTTGAAATATAGATTAAAATATCATTATTAAATAGAACATAACTTACACAAAATGAAGTATTATTTTTGTTATATATATCATTCTAATTATAAAATAGTAGATCTTATTTTGTAACAGATTAAATCCAATAAATTAATAATATTTCATATATTTCTATTAATTAAAAAATCTACAAACTATAAAAATACACATGCATGTTAATGTATGTGAAGTTAGAAAAAAGTTAAAAATCTAAATATAATAAAAAGAATAGCCATGTACAATAAAAACAGTGAATAATTTTAAAATATGCAGTATAAAATAAAGGGAAAATATTTTATAGATTCTTCAAATTATATTTAAAAAAAAAAAAAAAGTGCATTATTTTCATTTAATATTTTTATAAATGTGAAATAAAAAATTTGTTTTTCGTTATGATTTTTAAAGATCACTAAAAAAAGTAAAATGAAAGATTAAAAAAATTCTCAGCAGTTTAATGAGCGTTAAAGAAAAAAACGGGAGTTCCTACACACTATTTTTGATTCCCAAAAATAAAACCAAATTCATGGTGCTAAAATTAATTCTTTAAAAATAATTAAATATAATATTAAAAATTATTTACATGAATTTCATAAAAAAAAATTTTTCTAAATTTCTGGATATTAATTCTATAGAAAAATTCAAGATAACTCAAATGAATTTCTTAAATTTTTTTTTTTATCTTTTTACAAATGAATATATAAAAAAATAAGAACAAGAAAAATTGGCTGAATAAGTTTTTACTACAATTTCGTTCTTCTCCCCATGTTTTTTCCCATTTCTTTTCATTAGTTATTATTATTATTGTTACCTATTTTTTCCTCAATAAAATTATTATTTATATAAACTTATTTTATATATGTTTATTTTTTTTTATTATTAATATTAAAATAAGCTTATATTTTTATTATACCTTCTACAAAATAATCATTGTATTGTATACAATGTTATAACTTCTATCTTTATTATTATTACATTAATAGTCACACTTATAAGTTACACAACAGAATAATTCTAATCTCTAATCGTTTTTATAAAAATTCTAAAATGTAAAATATTTTTCAATATTATTTCCTATTTTTAATAAAGTGTTAACACTTTGAGATCTATTATTTTCCTGATATATAACTTATAATTAATATATTATTTATAGATAATTTTAATAAATCAATATTATAATTTCAACTAAAAATTGTGTTAAGGTCACTTTTATAAGTATTTTTCATTTTATCTTATTTTATTTTTTCCATTTTTTTTTTTTTTTTTTTGTTAAATTATCATGTATATAAAACCTCATTTATTTATATTCAAATAACAAGTAAATAAATAATTGCATTTTTTTTTTTTTAGAAAATTATAACTGTTATTAATTTATTTCATATTATTATTAAATGAAATTTACCATGATATATAAAGTGTAATCAATTTTATAATTGTAGGTAAAAATTACTTCACTGTTATTTTAATTTTTTCTTTTTTTTTGAAAATTTTTATTAACACAATTGTAATTTATTTATAAATAGTTTAATGTATATATATATATATATATATATATATATATATAATATTTATGTTTCACATTTTTTTTACAACACTACTAAAATTTAATAGTTTTACATTTGAATAATTGACAATTATATGTAAAAATTTAAACTTATTTAATGAAATTACATCATTATATGGTTACTATTATTACCAATAAAATTGCAACTTAAAAATAATTTCTGCTAATTTTTACATTTATTTTTTTTACTATCATAAAAAATGTTTCATCTTTTTAATGATTAAAAATTGTCATTATCAATAGAATTCAAAAATTTTCATTTTTTTTTTTTTTTCATTTATTTATCTTGTTTTTATTTTTTTTTTTTTATTTACTCATTTATCTAAAAATATATATTCTTTTCATTATATTTAAAAAATTTAGAATATTAGAAATAATTGTAATAATTTGTTATTTCAAAGGTCATTTTTTAATAATTCAATTGTTAATGTATATATTTTAATTTGCTTATGATGTTTCGATATTTCACTTAAATGATTAGAAGTATTTTTAGGAATTTTTAAAGACCACATATATTACAAAAAATAAATATAAAAATATTATTTTCCTAAAAACATATAACAAAGATATAATATACATTAGAACAACAATTTTGTGTATTTATATTATACTAATCGGTCTATTAAATTCTATTTAAAAAAAAATAAAAATAATTAGCTTAATATATTATTTATTAAAGTGTGTAAAAAAAATTGTGTATAAGTATTTTATAAAATTTTCAGTATTTAATTATACACATATAATATTTACGTAAATTATATTAATTAAATTTATTTATTTTTTTTTTCTTTTGTAATTATTTGATATTTTATATAAAGATAAAATTAAAATAAAACTTTTGAAATTTAGAAGAGAATATAACCTTTTCAATTTGACTAAAAAAATATATAAAAAATTTGGTTAAAAAAATTTATGTATTAATACAATAAAATAAAAAAATATTTATACTAGTTTAAGTAAAAATTATCTGAATATGATTATTAAACCTCAAATTTTTTTTAATTAATAATAATATATTAAAGATTATTGAAGAAATTTAGTATACGTGAACAATGAAGTTATATATTTTTTTTTTTTTTTTCGTTCATTCAAAAAGATTTATATTAAAAATTTTTAAAATATACGAATATTTATATATAATTTAAATTATATCTAAAAATTATTACGTGAAACGTAATAAATTATGTTAAATTTTTCTTTGATATTTATCATAAAAATAATAAAATTCAAAATAAAAAAAAAAAAAAATAGTTTTTTTTAAAGATTTTTATTCATTCATTTTAATATAAATATTTATAGTAAAGTATGATAAAAGTCTCTATTCTCTCCGTTTTTTTTTTTTAACGAATATGCAATATTTTATTTTAGTTTTTTTTTTTTGAAATAATATCTTCTTTATCTAAGTATGTTTATAGAATTAATATTCTCTTAATATTTTTTATATTTTGCATGTTTTTACGTTTTTATTTTCTGTATTTTCTTAATGAAATAAAATTCAATATGCAAGAGAGGAAGTTTATTTTACATTACACATTATTTATGCTCCTGAAGTATTTAAAATGTAATACATAAAAAAATAATAATTAAAAGAATACATTCTTAAAAAAAAAATTAAAATATGTTTTAAATGTATCTTACTTAATTAATATGAAAAATACATTTAGTGATTATTTGGATAATTGTTTTGTAATAAAACTTGATTATTCTTGGTACATTTAAAAGAAAAAAATTAATTCCATGTTTTTCACTATAAATATAAAGAAGAAATATATAAAATAAAATAATTTAATTTTAAATCTAAAAAAAAAAAAAATTAATTCTTATATGAATATTTTTTTTTTCCTATCTCGAACAATTATATTTATGCACATATTATTTTTAAAATAATTAAAAATAGAAAAAGGATAAAATTGCATAAGAGTATTTAATTAATAATATTTTTAAACTGTTATATAATAAAAAAAAAACATTTTTTTTTTATTTCATACATTTTTAATTTTTAAAAAAATTGGGAAAATATCTCAAATAAAATCACCTTTTATTTGTTAAAATAAGAAGTATGCTAAAGAAAAATAAAAGTATTCAGTTATTTAAATATTATCATATTATATTAAAAAAAAAATTGACTCCTCATATGTAGGATCAAATATTTGCAATTTTAGCTATTTAATGATAAAATATTCCTAAAATAATTATTCGCTATATATATTTTCTGGACAATTTTTTATTTTTCATATATAAAATTGTAATTTTAATGTGGAAAAATTTTGTCCTGCTACAAATTTTTACTATACAGACAAACAAGAAGGTTGAATTTTACACAAAAAAGATATAATTAGATGAGAAAAAAAGGTTTTGCATAATATTAAGAAAAAAAAAAATTTAGATGGAGACATTTAAAGGATAAAAAGAAAAATATTAAAATAAAAATTATATAAATTACTTCAATATAAAAAACTTACTAGAGAGAGAAAATGATGGATATTTTGAAAGGAATATTCATTCATTAGTTTAATATTTTGATTTATTAATTGTCTCTACAATGACTTTGCTAGAGTATTGAAAAAACAATAAAGAGAATATAGAGTTGCCTTTACTAATTTAATGAATTTATGTATAATTTTAACGTTATAAACCAATCAACTGTTTTATGTATAGCCTACTACATTGCGTATTTTTGGTTTTTTTTAATAAGAATTTATTTACCTTAATAAAAATCTCCATTTTTATTAAAAATTTTAAATCCTCATTAATTGATAATTTTAATTGCATATATTTTATTTATAACATTATGAGTAATACTTAACAATTCAAATCCATTTCTTTCAAATTAACAAATATAAATAATTAGCAAAATAGAAAATAAATTATTTAAATACTATAAAATATGAAAATTTTGTTATCGTTAAGATAAACTTTTCTTATATAAATTTAAACAAAATATACAAGAAACTTTTTTTTGTCAACATTTATCTCTTTTTTTTTTTCTCAATATTAAATCTTTTTTTTTTAAAAAAAATAAATATATTTTTTTTTATGTCTTTTAAAATTTGCAAAAAGAGAACAAAAAAAATTAACTGTTTTTTTTTTTTATTTATCTATAACTTACATGGTTAACTATTATTTTCCATACATTTACTACTTTAATTCTCAGAAAAGTTAATGATAACTTTTATTAACCAAATTTATATGGAAACAAAAAAAAAAAAAAAAAGAATTAATTAAATTAAATGGGAGATGGTGTGATAAACTATAAGAAATTAGTAAGAAAGTAAAAATTATAGTAAAAAAATTCAAAGTTACACATTAAAGTAAGTTTCACTGAATATATAGATAATAGAAGATTAATTCATAGAAAAATTTCAATAATAATGAATGAAACATTTAATGTTTTTCAAGGTTTAAAAGAATAAAGATTCAAATTCTAAGAAAAAAAGTAAAAAAATGACAAAATGTGGACGCACTAATGAAAAAAAATAGAAAAATGGAAAAAACTTTGCATGGCTTCAATATTGTCAAGTACATGATTTTTATGAATAACAATTAAAAATCTGTATATAAAGATATTGAAGGATAGAAAAAAATAAGAACAAAATATAAAATTGTTAAAATAATATGCAAATTTAAATTGGTATAGACTAATCTTAAAAAAATTAAATTTTTTTTTTTTTCTTTTTATACATTATCATTTGTGAAAGGAAAGTGTCAATTTAGTAAAAATATCTATTAATCATTTTAAAATAATGATAAATAGATGTAAAATAAAGAGTTGCACATACTTAGAATTTCTTATAATACAAGGATAAATAGTTAAAATTTCATGACAAATAAAAAAAAGAGATTTTGATTTGAAAGATAAATAAAATGCTTTTGGCATGCTTTGTTTCTTATTATTCCATTAAAATCTTTTTGTATAACACTGAACTAAAATATTAATAAAGAATGTGTAGAGTTGTCTCTATTAATTTTATTTATAGTAAAAATTTTTTTCTGTAACTAATCCGTAATTTTTATTTAATTAAATTTTTTTAAAATTATATGAATTAATTTTTCACATAACTTTACATTCCTTTAAATAAAACATTTTAATTCAATATTTTATCTGATCCTAATACACTAATTAATTTATAGAATATTTAAAAAGTTTAGTAAAAATTGTACTAATTTTTATTATTTTTAAACATTTAGATGGTAAAAAATTTGATTAGAGGTTAATAAAAGTTATCTATAACCTTTCTGAGAATAAAAGTAATATCTGTATGGAAAATAAATAGTTACGTAAGTGCAGATAAAAAAAAAAAAAAAAAAAAAAAAAAAATTTTTTTTCTTTTTTTGTTTTCTTTTTATAAATTTTAAAAGATAAAAAAAATATATTTTTTTTAAAAATATAATAGTCTGGTAAAATAGAATAGATTATTGCTGACAAAAAAAAAATTTCTTGTTTATTTTTTTTAAATTTATATAGGAAAATTTTATATTAACGATAATAAAATTTTCGTGTTTTGTAGTAATTATATAATTTATTTTGTATTTTATTATTTGTGTTTGTTAATTTAAAAGAAGTGGATGGGATTTGTCAAAAATTACTCATAACATTGTATATAATATATATGTTACTAAAATCGTTAGTTAATTAGGATTTAAATTTTTAATAAGAAGATAAGATTTTTACTAAAGAAAATAAATGCCTCTTAAGAACATTAATTTCCGAATGAAGTAGACTATATGTAAAACAATTTACTAGTTTATAGTATTAAAACTAAATTTAAATTCATTAAGTTAATGAAGGAAACTCTATATGCTCTTTATTAATCTGTTTGTTCAATACTTGAATTACTAACTGCGTGTTAATCAACTTTACTAGGGTGATGAACAAACATATTAATAAAGAGTATGTAGAATTGTCTCTATTAATTTAATGAATAGTTTTAAATTCTATAAACAATTAATTTGTATTTATGTAATCTGCTTCGTTGAACATTCTTTGTTTTCAAGAGGTATTTATTTACTTTTATAAAAATCCTTATTTTTACTAAAAATTTAAATCTTCATTGAACATTTATTTCTGATTAAATATATTTTTACTTGTAATGATATGAATAATGTTTAGCAAACTCAAGTCCACTATTCCCAAGTTAACAAACATAAGTAATTAATGAAATATAAATTAAAATATGTAAACATTATAAACATGAAAATTTCATTATAATATATGTAAGCTTTTCTCGTAAAAATTCAAAATAAAAATTCACTACGAAAGAAAACTCTATATTTAATAAACCAATATTTTTCAACACACTTTTTCGATCATTTAATATATTCTTTTTTTTTTTCCCCAAAAAAGAATGAATATCTTTTTTTATATATTTGATTTAAAAAAAAAGGAAAATAAAAATTATCGACTAATTTTATTTTTTTATATATCTATTACTTTTTAATCTCGAAAAGGTTAATAAAGCCTTTTATTAACTAATTCTAGATTTGTTTTATTAATCGACCATTCAAATCTTTTTATAGTACTTAAAATAGTTAATAAAGAGTGTATAGAGGAATCTCTACTTATATATGATAAAATTAATTTATGTAGATAATTATAAACCTTTTATATAATTATCATTTTATAAAAAATTTAACATATTTATTATATACTTCGTAGTTTTTATAAGTCTCCCAATAGTTTTTTATAAGATAAAAAAAAATTACAAGAGCGCATGTATTAAAAAAAATATGTAAACTTAATTTTTTTAATATATTTGTTAATATCATGAATATTTTATAAACATACCTCTGATATAATTCAAAGGGTACGTATTTTATTGTTAATTACTTTGCGGTTTTTTTATACAAACAAAATATTGTTATAAATGTCTTCAATGAAATCTCCATATATGTCTTTTAATTATCTCCATGAACAAGAAATACTTTAAAATATGCCACTACAATTACATAAATTCTTAAAAAGGTCAATGAAGTCTTTTATTGACTGTTTAACAAAACATGTATTTTCTTTCCATTTATTTGAACTATTTGTTTATCGTTTGGTAGAATAATTTAGCATGTTCATCATTTTGTAATATGTTAAGATATTATTCTCCTTTTCTAATGTTTCCTTTGTTTCTTCACCTTTACATACGTTATGAATGCTATTTCTTTTTCTAACAATTTCTTTATCTTTCTGTTTTTCATTATACTCTATGTGTTTAATAAATTATGTTTACATTAATTCTACTTTTTTTAAAATTACTTTATCAGCATCTAAAATTTAATATCACATCTTTTACTCATTATTATACCTTCAATTTCATTTTTTTTTATCCCTAAATACTCTATTTATGCATATTGACACTAAATCACCAATGATATTACAATTATCACATCTTTTTTTACAATTTACCGAATTCTCTTTAAGAAGACATATCTCACAATTGTAGTATTTATTGTTAAATTTACCATTATTTCTTTATCTCCAAGTATAATCAATTCTTTTAATGAAATGTATTCGCATATTATTTATAGGGTCCTTATAAATATGTGTCTCCTAATACTTGTATTGAGGTCATAGTTTCATCAAATATTTTCCCTTAAGGTTTAACTTAATGGGATACATTTCATAATATATAATGGAAATTTTCGCCTAAAACTTCTCCAAAGATCTCTCAGAGCTAATTCACCTGATTCTACAAAATAAAAGCAGCTTTGGGTGTATATTATACAGTCAATAATAAACAAATTTATAGCTTCAATAATGTTATTTTTTTATTCAGAATAAGCAAGAATGTATTACATTTTATATTTTTTTTCTTTAACTAAGAACATAAATCTTGATAACTTGTAAATATTTGTTATCTCTTTATTTGTGGAAATTGATATTATTAGGCTAGAATATATATTAGGTAAAATTATTTTAGTTGTCATACAATATTATGTATTAATTAATATTAACAGTGATGACAATTTTTCAAATTCTTTAAACCTCTCAAAATGACTCCTTAATGGTAACATATTAAATTTATACAATCCCTAAGATATGCTTACTCTTGATTTTTTATCATCTTTCCTGTTTATAAGCATGTATTATTTTCTTAACTTATTCTTTTAAAATATTTGAATTTAGTTTCTCTATCTCATTTTCCATTTTGATATATTTCTAATTCAATGGTTGTAAGGTTCTAGTTGATTTCGAGTTCCTTGTTAGTATCGCCAATTTATTAATTGCACATTCAGTAACTTTATTAATATTGAAAAACCAAATTAACGAAAAGCATGAAGAGAAAAATTCTTCTTATATTATTTAAATTGAAACAAATAAATACATAAATTGTTTATCTTTGATAATTAATACTAAACTTTAATTCTATTAGTTATTTAATATTAAAGTTAACTTATACAATATTCTATATTTGTAATGTTTAACATTACATTTTTAATTGTTTACATAAAAAAAAAGAAAAAAAACTTTCATCATTCCTTCATAAAAAAACAAATTATTTTTTTTTATATGCGTCAAATTTTTCTTTGGGCTTCATAGACCCAAAAAAAAAAAAAAAAATAAAATATATATATATATTTTTTTTTTATTACAAATATATACAAAAGTAAGAATATAAAATTATATATATATATATATATTTTTTTTTTCTTGTGTTTCTAGTGTTATCATTTAGATGTATATATTTTTCCTGCAAACTTATGCACCAATGAAAATATATTATATTACTCAAATATCATTTAAGTCGGTAATACCATTTATAGGCCAAATGTAAGATTTTTATAAATATAATGATGGTTTAATAATGAAGAAAAAAACTTGAAAAATTAGATATCCGTACAATAAAACTCAGGATAAATATTTTCCTCATCATAATCGTATTCTAATTTCTTTTTTGTGCTCTTTAATAAAGTTATTTCATTTATATTATCTTTTCCATTTTCTGTAACTTTTTCTTCCGAATACATATTTTTCCTGATTTCATCCGTTTTATCCTTTTCTTTAAAACATATAGTTTTTCTTCTATTTAAAAACTTTTCATTTTCATTTAATTCTTCAAAATATAAATTATCATCTATATAAATAAAATTTTCATTTTCGGACAATTTAGCTACTTCTTGTGGTGTTAATAAATTTATTTGCTCTTCAAGATTTTTTATATGTGATTTTTTATTAAATTCTTTAATATTAATTCTTGAATTAAGAAGATCTTCATATCGTTCCTTATTTTTCATATGCATGTATGATTTTTTAATCCCCTTTAGCACGGGATCAATAGTAAAACTATTAAAATTTTGTAAAAGAAAACTTCCAACACTATTCTCAAATATAGAATAATACCTATCAAATACACGAACACGGTTTCTAAGTGTTATAATAACAAAATCAAAATAAAAATACCACCCAAAAAAATGATAAAAAAGCCAGCAAAAAAGAGTTGCATGAAAGTATCTCATAAAATATTTAAAAGTAATAGTTATAGCTTTTTTTTTATTATATAATGGTGGATAATATGATTCTTTACTTATTTCTAGTTGTAACTTATCAGATGGAACAGAAGCAAAAAAATATTTTTTTCTCAAATAAATATTACCTAATTCATATAATCCTGCATATGAAATAGGAAGTAAAGACATTGGATATGTTACTAAACTTTTTATGTCATAAATCGTCTCCCAATTTCCGGATTCTATATATCCAGGTAAATTTTTCAGATATTCTAGATAATCAGGAGTCATTTGAGCAATGAATGCTAGACATATTAGTTCAATTTTTTTATCTATAAATTGATTCAATTTTTTTGAAACATAAAAACTAGAACTAATTATTGCTTGATATTCAAGTAAAAGACTTAAATTATTTAAATTCAATATAGAAAATATAAGAGCACACAGTTTATGAAGGTTAGCTAAAATAAAAGATTTTCCAAATTTTAATTGAGTTATTGGTTCTTTTGTGTAATATGGTAAAAAGCTATTTGTTAAACTATCTAACATACTTCCATGAGATACGTAAGAATAATTCATAAAAGAATCCTCATTAATCATTAATCCTAATAATTCATGAGAACCATATTTCTTATCAAGATCATCCATATACCTACTTAATTTTATAGTAAACATAATTTGAAATGAAACAAATAAGGTTTTAGCAAAATACTTAGATGCCATTGAAGCATTAATTTCTTTTTCTCTATCTTTCTTGTTCATTCTAGAATAATTATAAGTAATATTAAAAAAAAAATTATTATTCATACTCTACAAAAAAAAAAAAAAAAAAAAAAATTCAAAAAATATATATAAATAAAAAAAAAAAAAGAACATTTATATGCATATCTTACTATATCATCATTTCTTCTATGAGAATAAAAACTTTTCTCAATTTTTTTAAAAAGTAAATAAACAGTTTGTAAAAAAGAAGTATCTGAAAATATGTCTTTGTTTGTTTCATATATTGAAAATAGTGTATCAACAACTTCTTTTAAATAATTTTTATTTATTATAAATCCGTATACCATTCCAAATTTATAAAAATTTACATTATTCCCCATAATAGAATGTGTGTAAAAAGAAAATTTTTTTTTTATTATTTTGTTTTTGGGAATAAGAGAGATATTGTTACTTTGTAAATTAAATATATCTGCATAAAAAATTATGTCATGAAAATTCTTTGAATATAATTCATAAGAGTCTTTCATTAGCATTATTTTATTAATTATTCCATAAATATTATGATGTTTATGTAAATTTTTTACACTTTTCTGATTAAAATATATTTCATATGATTTATCTATAAATTTTTTCATTATCAAAATCCATTTCCTATATTTAGGTATTACATACTCTCCTTTCTTAATTCCTTCATCTTCGTTTTCATAATCTAAAAAGAAACGACCTAATCTTAAACTTTTTGTCCAATCTCTGAACTTACTTTCCATTAATAAAGTTAAAGGAAAAACATAATTTTTCGTATTGGTCTCAATAAGATAATAAAAAAAATCTAATTGCAAAAATGAATGCAAATGAACAATGAATGTTATACATTTCTTTATTTTCTCAATAGTATCATTATTTAAAAAGATTACTAATTCTAATAAAAAAACAACAAAAAAAAAAAAAAAAAAAAATGTCAAGTGAAAAAAGAAGTAAAAAAAAAGGTAAAATATATATATGTTTTATGAAAATAAATGTTTAAAAAAAAAAAGAAAAATTAAAACATGCATCATAATTTCTTTTCTTTTTTTTTTTTTATCGTGTTTTACTTTGTAATAAGCTCAAAGATTTATGTTTTCTCACATATTGAGAATAATATTTCCTTATTGGTGAGGGAAACCAATAACTTGTAGTAATAGATCTTTTAAACTTATCTTCTTTTTTTAAACTTATATACATAGCTCCTGCTATGTTATTATTAATAATGTCTACAGAAAAAAAAGAAAATTTTTATTCATATTGTGTATGAGAGCAATCATTTGGATAAATTATTTGTTCATTTTTTATTTTATTTTTTTTAATATATTTATAAATTTTCATATTTAGGTTGCATTTTAATAATTTTTTGATAATTCTTATATATTATATAGTTGAATTAAGTATTATTTTTTCTATATTTTACTTACCTTTGTATGAACTCAGTCTAAATAATAAAAGAAAAGTATACCAATTTACATCATGTGCCAAAAAATTATTATAATCTTCATAAATGTTCATATTTTTTATTAATATATTTATATTATTTACTTTAACAACCTTAGTAACATATGTAAAAAATTTTTGTAACATTGAAGGTTTACCTTCATTTTGACCTAATTTATACAATAAAAGTTAAAATTTATAAAACAGGAATGTGATTTATAATTAAAGAATATTTACAGTTTTTTTATAATATTACTGCTAATATAAAAAAGTGTTCCTTCACATATATTACATATCTCTATACTACTTCTTGTATAATTTAAAAGATAATCAATGTCGTAAGATAATACTTTGTATCTTCTATCCTTCATATGGCATGCCTTAACACCTATAATTTAAAAAATATTTAATTTTCGATTTTATAAGGCATAATAATTATTAACATTCTAATAAAACTACTTTAAGTTTATTTGTTTGTTTTATTAAATACAATCTATAATAATATTTGTAGAATAATTTTTAAATTTACATTTTTGTATATTTTCATAGAGCTCTAGAAGGTTAGTTTTGTTATCATACGATAGCTGAATGGCTGAAAAAAAAAAAAAAAAAAAAAAATAATGTAAATGTTACTTTTTTTTTTTCTTTTTTTCCTCACCATTATAATATCCAGGTAGATAAAGAGAACTTACATATGCCTTACTTTCACTTGCTAATAATATTAAGAAAGTTGAAATAAATAAAAAAATAACGAATAAAGATATTCAAAAACTATAAAAATATTTTTTAAAAAATATTGTTACTTAAAATTCCAATAAGATTTAAAAGATGAACATACAAAATACCTTTATAATTAAAATAACTATAATATTTTATAAAATATAAAAAATTTATATATATATTGAATGAATTTATCCTTGAGGATTTAGAAATAAGATATTCTGAAAAATTATATTTATCTTTATTTGTGAGTGTATCTATCCTAAATTCACTTTTGAATTTATAACTATCATATATATTGCAATTCTCTTCATTATTACACATATACTTGAAAAATTCTTCTTTTAAGTGAATATGTTCTAATAAAACTTGAACCTTAAGATTTATTTGATAAGCATTAGTATACAACTCCATTTGGTATTTATTAAAATAATGAGTTAAAAATTCTAATATTCTACATTCTTCTAGTGTTGATGTTCTATAATCTTTTAAATATTGTTCTCTTCTTTTTTTGTTTGTTTCATAATTAGAATTATTATTACAAATTAAATCTAGTGCTTTAAATCTATCTGATATGTTAAGTTGTAAAATTTTCTGCCAACTAAAAAATTTTACTTTCCCTATTTCAAAATATTCATAAAAGAGTTTAAATGCTAATTTTAAAATTATGAAATGTCCTAAGGCTTTAAAAAAAAAAAAAAAAAAAAAAAAATTTTTTTAATATGAAAAAAAAAATAATTTATTTAATGTTTCTAAAAAAAAAAAGAAAAAAAAGAAACACCTATAAAATGAGAACCAATTATATTAAACATTCCTAAGTTATAGTAATCACACAATTTATCTAATTTTTTCATAAATTTGATATTTGAGTTAGACGTAAAATATAAATCATTGGAATTTAGTATATCTAAATTAATATTTTCTAATGCATTGGGTAAAAAAAATTTCTTTTTGATATTTCTATAAGTTAGACTAATAGTTTTATGTAACCATATTCTAGAATTAGCTTGAGAAAATAAATTATCGGTTTCTTTTGAGTTTGCATAGCTATAAAAAAGATTGTTCAATTGCATTAGTGAATCTTTTAATTTTTTTGTCTTTTTATAAAAAATGATTGGTAATAACATACATTTTATTATTTTTAAAGTCCTCACAATTATATTTTTTTTTTTAATAAGAGCAGAATTTTCATTATTATAAGATTCTATTAGCTGTTTTCTTGTTATATGTTCATATGTCACTAAATCTCCAACATCAGCTTTGGAGGTAGGTATAATATAATCATATACTTCATTAGAACCAGAAGTAACTCTTATTTTTTTAAAGTTATATAAATTTAGTGTAACAACCACTTCAGGTTTTAATAATGGTAATTTTAATTCATCTAATTCCAATGATTGTATTATCAATCTTTCTAATTCTATTAAATCCTCATATAATTTTTCATTATCAATCATGTTCCTTAATTGGTTGACATTGTTATTCTTTTGAAAGTGATATTCATTTCGTACTATAACAAAAAGTACTGCAGAAATAAAGATATATTTAATGGGATATATCATTTTAGAAAATTATTTTATATTAAAATTTTTCACTAAAAATTTTATCATATTAATATTTCATATTACAACAGATTGATGCATTATTATAATAATTATAAAATAAATAAAAAACAAAAAAAAATATACACTTTTTTTTTTTAAAATAGAGAAATTTGATAACCATTCTTTATGTGAATTTTTTTAAAATTTTAAAATAATCATTAAATATACATAAAAATTAGGAAGAACAATTCATATTATTTAAATTTTATAATAACGTTTTACTATTATTTTCTTTTATCCATATTTGCATGTGGCAGAATTATTTTACATTATAAAGTTAAATCTTTTATATTTCTAATAAATTTAATTTTATATATTCAATGTAATTCAACTTTTTTAATTTACATTTTTACAAGTTTTTCAAATTAAACAAGTTTTTTAGTGCAAAAAACATGGATAACCTTTTTTTAGAAGGTTTTTTTAAGAAAAGAAATAAAAAAAGAAAAGAAGTTGCATATATACATATTTTAATTAAAAAAAATACATATTTTTTTTTTTTTTTAAATATTTTTTCAATTATTATTGAATTTTATTTTCAAAATATTATTTTTGAATTCATTATTTTTGATTAAAGGAATACCATATTTTATTTTATTATTTTTTTTTTTTAATTTTTTTTTCAATTATTATTGAGTTTTATTGTCAAAAAATTATTTTTGAATTAAGTATTTTTTATTAAAAAAATATTATTTTATAAATATATTAATGTATTTCTATATCATAAAAATTATTACATCAACAATCGCATAAGATATTTTTTGAGAGTTTTTTATTTTTGAATTAATTATTTAATTAAAAAAAAAATACTTTTTATTTTATAAATATATTTATGTATTTCTGTCTCATCAAAATTGTTGTATTAACGTTAGCATGTTTTTTTTTTTTTTTTTTCTTTTTTTTTTTATTTAAAAAATGAAAAAAAATATAATGTATGTTTACATATTTTAATTAAAAAAGTTTATACTGTTTTTATTTTTTTCTTTTTAAAATTTTTTTTTTTTATTATTATGCTTTATTTTCAAAAAGTTATTTTTGAATTAGGTATCTTTGATTAAAAAAAAAATTTTTTAATTTGTAAATATTTTTATGTATTTCCATATCATAAAAATTATTACATCAATAATTGCAGAAGATATTTCTCAAAAATTAAAAGTTTAATGTATATATTCAACTCTTAATTTTCATTTTTATTTTTAAAAAAAAGTAAAAAAAAAAAATATGTGTATATCATATTATAAAACTTTTAACTTTCGTAAATAAGATAAAATCAATTAAACAGTATCTTAATAAAGCACATACATTTTAAAAAAAAAATACATAATATTTTAATTTATTCACAATTATAAAATATATTTACTATTTCTAATATAAAGGAAAAAAAAATTAAAAGAGTATTGTAACTGTAGAATATTTTGTACCTTTTAAGGAGTTTTTAAGTCATTTGTTTTTAATTAATTATTAATTTTTTACAGATTATATTTTTTTCTGCACAACTAATTTCTTTATAAAACGTAAAGTATTATAATGCTTATTATTTTTCTTGTTCTTATCTTTTTTTTGTTACTGTATGTTTGTCTATATTTCTTATTCCTTTTATTAATATTCACCAAAAAATATTAATATTTTTTTCGAATACTTATATAATGCAAAAAATTAATTATGCAATTAAATTATTTAAGAAATTTCCATAAAAATATAGCTAAAAATAGTTTATTGTAAATAGTGTATTAGTTAAACAAAAAAACATTATATATTTTTTTTTCTTTTTTAATAATGAATTTGTTTACAATAATATACAATTTTTTTTCTTAGATTTAATTTTTGTTTTTGATGAATAATTGCTATATTTAAAGACTATTTTTCTTTTCAAAGTTTTTTACCTTGAAAATTTACGCTTTAATAAAAATAAGGATAAATTTTAAATAAATACATTTTATAATATTGTTAAGTGTTTAGAATTATCAAAATAATATATTATAATACTATTATTTAGAGTATGTAAAAGGAATATATTATTTATTTCACTTATGCAATGTAATCCTATAAAGTTCATTCATTTATAATAATAGGATTATAATAATAAAAAAAATTAATAGAGTATACTTTATATTTTGTTTGTTAATATGTCTTTTCATTGCGCCATAAATTTTTTTGAAAATTCAATAAAACGTCTATTTTGCATTTTTCTGCCACATATTATTAAGTTTCTTTAAAATCTTTACTTTTTATTTTTACTTTTTTCATTATTATTACATCCATTTTTTATTTTAGATGTAAAAAAAATTTTGTAAACATGGATTTTAAAAGAATATAAATTATAAAAAATTGAAAAAAAAAAAAAAGAATTGTCCCCATAAAAAGAGGATAAGCTATACAAGATATTTATCGCAGATAATTGATACTTATTACAAAAAGCTAAAATTGAATAATCATTTTTTGATATTTATGTTATATTTAATTTAATTATATATATATGTGATAAAAAAACATTCAAATAAGGAAGAAACAATATCTAAATGTTTCTGAATAAGAAAAAAATTTTCTTTTCATTTTGTATTAAATTAAAGCATATTCTAAATTGATTATGTTTATTAATTATGTGAATAAAAAAATAAATAAATTTACTTTTAAAGGTAATTATTTTCACAATCATTTATAAACTAAGAATTTTTTTTTATAAATTACTAAATTTTTCTTGTTCTACAACAATTTTTATTTTTTAATTTAAAAGATTGTCTTATTTTTTTCTATTAATTTATACCTTATTTAAACATTTAAATATATTTTATATATAAGCACCTATTTCAATTCATAGTGAATCAAAGGAAATCAAAAAAAAATTGCAAATAATTATAAGCATATACGAATATATATAAATAATGAAAAATGAAAATTTTTTATATATAAATTTAATTTTTTAAAATTAGGCATTTCATATATATAATTTGCCTTAATTTTGTTCTACTTACAATTTTATATTATCAGTTTAAATAAATATATATATATATGCGTATATATTAAATATTTTTATAATAATTCATTTATAATATGAAATAAATATGATATTTTATACAATAACAAAAAAAAAAATTAAGGTTCATACATATTTTGTTCTTAATTAAAATCATTCAATCCATGAAAAAAAAGAAAATATCATTTCAAAATATTAATTCTCTTTTATGTACATTAAAATAATAAATATAGCTTATATAAAATATTAGTTATTTTTTATGGTTTTAAATCATAATACACCATTTGGTTGTTCAAACACATATTTTTTTATTTAAATAATCAAATCTATATATTTATATTATAAAAGTATTGTTAAAATTTAGACATAAATTATATGCATTGAATAAGGAATGATAAAAAAAAAAAAAAAGAATATTTAATATAATTTTTTATTAGATCTTTTCTATTTTAAAAGTAAACGTATGTTCTTTATATTATTATAAGACACATAAAAATATATTTCCTTTATATGTAAAAAACTATTAGTTTAATTTTAGACGATAAGAAAAAAAATTAAAAATAATCAATAGAATGTTAAATCAAGAAAACAAATATAAATAATTAAAGAAAAAAAAGGTACAATAAAAAAATTTTAATAATAAAGCCTCATTTCAATAGAAAATTATTGGATTTTCAATTGTTTTAAGATCGTTAGAATATTTTAATTTACCTTTCAATAAATAATAAAAATATATTTTCTATATATTAATATTTATCATACTTTAAAAAATAAATTACATTTTTATGTTATTATTTTCTTTTTTTAAAAAATTTTCTCATATATTTACAAAACTTCTAAATTTATTCAACTATAACTTTACTATTATATGCTTAGCATAAATCGAATAAATAACTCGATTTTTCCATTAAAAATTTCATAATTCATATTATATTACTAGTATCAAAATAAATATCAATATATAGAAAAAGTTTAATCATTTTCAATTTTTTTCATTTAATATTAATTATGTTCATCTTAAGTATCCATCTTTTATTCAAATAAACTATATCATATTTTTAATTATATTTTATAATTTGTATACATGTATGTTTCTATTTCTAGAAGTAATTGTTATTTTTAAATATTTATTAAATTTTATATATTTTTTACATTTTATATGTGTTTTTTTTTTTTTTTTTAGTATAATGAATTCATTATTATTACAAGATTATATATATTTATTTTCAAATTTAAATAAATAGAAAGAATTATAATTTTATTTAATTATATTAATAATGATGATTAATACATATATAATAAAATTTATTTTACATTGTCTATTAATTATATTTCTTAAAATTTAAATTTGAAACTTCATAATTCTTGTTTTTTCATTCTTAATTAATATCTCCTTATCGTGGCAATAAACCAAAAATAATTTACGCATATTTTATGTTATAATATTTTTCCATTAATTATTTAAGTAATCTCTATTTTTAATAATCCTTTTATTATAAAAACATAAATTACTTGATATTTCTAAATAATCTTTATAAATGTATTAAGATCAAGTATTTTAGAAGTTTTATAACAATTGTTAATTTAGAAAAATCCTCTTGTAAAAATTTAATATAAAATAAAAATGGATTTTTAATGCAGCTTTATTAATTGTCTTTTTAAAAATATTTGTTGCTTATTGAGTAAACAAATTAACAAAGAATGTATAGAGTATCCTATTCTAATTTTTTCTATTATAAAAAAAACCTTTGAAAGGAATGTAAAATCTTTATATGACAACGTTGTATAATATGAAGCAAATAATATATTTCATAAAACATTAAAAATCCTTTCAATAAAAATACTTTAATATTTTTATTATTCTCAATATATACATATATTAAATTCACACTTTAACGACTTTTGTAGGATTATTTATTAAAGGATGTTGATAATATTTTATAAAACAATAGTCAGAAAAATATGAATAAAATAAAAATTTCTCTATTGATTTATTAATTGTCCATTCAATGACACTGCTTGATTATTGGTTAATAAAAAGAATTATTAACCTTTTAGAGAATGAAAATAAATTGTTATGTGGAAAATAATTAGTCATGTGATTTATTAACTGGGTGTTCGGTGACTTTAATGGAGTACTAAACAAACCAATTAATAAAGAGCATGTAGAGGTGACTCTACGATTTTGCTGTATTTTTATATATTTTATATGCTTTGAACAAGTAATTTTTTATTATGTGTTCTACTTCGTTCAGCATTCTTTATTTTCAATAGGCATTTATTTACTTTAATAAAAATCCTTATTTTTATTAAAAATTTAAATCCTTATTGAATATTGACTAATAATTAAATGTAACTTAATTATCTCTTTATTGTAAGTTATATTCAGCAATTTACCTATATTGCTGTTGAATTAACAAACATAAACAATTATTAAAAAAGCAAATAAATTATATGAATATTAATTACTTGAAAATTTTATCTTCTTATGTATAAAATTTTCTCTCATAAATTCAAAATATAAATATTATGCAAATTAAACGCTTTACAAAAACATTATTATTTTTTTGTAAAAAAAAATTTCTCTCTTCCCCAAAAAAGAAAATTAAATCTTTTTTTATTTTTTTTTTTTATTTTTATCTTTATCTTTTTCGAAAGAAACATTTCTCAAAAAAAATTCCAATAATTTTTTTTTTTTTTTTTTTTTTTTTTAGTTAGCACAACTAGCTATGTATTCTCCACATAGCTAGTCCTTTTATAGCCAAAAAGGCTAATGAAGCCTTTTATTAACCACCATGCAAGCACTAAAAAAAAAAAAAAAAAAAGATTTATTAATTTTTCTTTTTGCTCTTTTTATAAATGATATAAATAAAAAAATATATTTATTTTTTTTTGAAAAATATTTAATAGTTAAAAAAAAAAAAAAGTTCAAAAAAGATAAGAAGTAATTCACTGACGAAAGAATTTCCTTGTAGTAAATTTTTATTTTAACATTTTTTTTAAAGAAAATTTTATATTCATAATAATAAAATTATCATGTTTGTAATGTTTATATAATTTAATTTGCATTTCATTAATAATCTTTTTTAACTTGGAGAGAAGCTTACTTGAGTTTCTAGAGATTATTCATAACATAATAAGTCGAAATGCATTACATTAAAATCATTATTCGACGAGGATTTAAATTTTTAATAAAAACAGAGATTTTTATTAAAGTAAATAAATGTCTTTTGAAAATAAAGAATTCTAAACGAAGTATATTACATAAATGTAGTATGTATGTTTTATGGTATCTAAAATTATACATAAATTCATTAAATTAATAGAGTTAACTCTACATGCTCTTTATTAACATGTTAAGTACTATAGCAAAGTTATCGAACAGGCAGTTAATATATCAAGTATTGAATAAACAGACTAACAAAGAGAATGTAAATATTCCTCTATTAATTTAGTGAATTTAAATTTAATTTATATGCTATAAACTAGTAAATTATTTCTTATATAGCTTACTTCATGGTATATTTGTTTCTCTTAAGAGGAATTTACTTAATTTAATGAAAATCCTTATTTTTATTAAAAATATAAATCCTCATTAAATATTAATTTTATTTACATATATTTTATTTATAATATTATGAGCAACTTCTAGCAAATTAAATATATTGCTATAAAATTAAAATACATAAATAATAAACTACAAAATAAATTATACATATACTACAAATCACAAAAATTCTATTATCATTAATATGAAATTTTCTTATATAAATTTAAATAAAACATATTATAAGAAACTTTTTATTCAACAACTCTTCTTTTTAATTTTTTGACAATTAAATCATTTTTAAAAAAAATAAATATATTTTTTTATGTATTTTTAAATTCACAAAAAGAAAACAAAAAAAAATTAACTAATTTTTTTTTTTTACCTAACATTTGCATAGCTATATTTATTTTCCATACAACTATTACTTTTTATTCTTAAATAGATTAATAATACCTTTTATAAACCAAAAATATATTACAACTTAACGAATTTAAAAAGTTTAATAAGATTTTTTATTAAGCTAGTATTTTATAAATTTCTTGTTTATTAGATTTGCTATAATAATAAACAAACAAATTAATAAAGAGCATAAAGAATTGCCTCTATGGATTTAATGAATTTATGAATAATTTGCAATGAGACAAACAAGTAAACTGTATTTATATAGCATTCTTCGTTGAAAATTTATTAACTTATGAGAGGTATTTATTTAATTTAATAAAAATTGTATTATGTTTATCAAAGACAAATCTTATTGATTATTTATTCGTATTTATATATATTTTTAATTATAATATTACGAATAATGTTTAACACTTAAATATATTGTGTTAAAATTAACAAATGTACATAATTAATAAATGCAAATTAAATTATATAAATAGTACTCACATTAAAATTTTATTATTATTATTTTTTCTTGTTATCTCTTAAAAATTCAAAATATAAACCCCCTAAAAAAGAAACTCTTTAGTAAAAAAAAAAAACACTTTTAATATTTTTTTTTTATCTGGTACTTGCATGGTTAATTATGTGTCTTCCATGTGTCTAGTTATTTTCATTTTCAAAAAGGCTAATAATTCTTTTTATTAACCAATTAGCTAATAAAATAAATTATCACACTTTTTAAATACACAAATTCGCAAACCTGCAAAAATATAAAATCTACAAATTTTGCAAATTGTTTAAGCACAAAAAAATCATCTAATTAAAAAGACAAAAAAGAAAAAAAAAATTAACTTTTTTTTGATAACATATTTTTCTTGAAAAATAAACAGAAAAAAATAACATATGGCTTAACAAAAATTTGGAAAGTACATTTTTTTCATTAAGATTCAAAAATAATAAAACATTTTTTTTATGTGGAAAAAAATATGTTAAATATCTATATATGAATTATCAGCCATTTGGTAAATAAAAAACTTCATTGTCTTTTTAGACTGTATATAATAATAGTAGCTTGTTTTAAATAGTCTCCTGTACATGCAAGATAATTAGTGTGCATGTATAGAGATATATATGAAGACGTGTACAACAAATTTTTGTAGGAACATACAAACTAAAAAGTAGCTTACTGATTTATTAACTGGGTGTTCGGTGACTTTACTGGAGTACTAAACAAATCAATTAATAAAGAGCATGTAGAGGTGTCTCTACGATTTTGTTGTATTTATATGTATCTTTAATATGCTTTGAATGAGTAACTCTTAACTATGTGCTCTACTTCGTTCAACATTCTTTAATATCAATAGGCATTTATTTACTTTAATAAACATCTTTGTTTTTATTAAAAATTTAAATCCTTATTGAATATTGACTATTAATTAAATGTATATTACTTGTTTCTTTGTTATGAGTTATGTTCAGCAATTTAAATATATTGCTGTTGAATTAACAAACATAAACAATTAGTAAAAATGCAAATAAATTATATGAATATTAATTACGTGAAAATTTTATCTTCATATATATAAAATTTTCTCTCATAAATTCAAAATATAAATATTATGCAAATTAAACGCTTTACAAAAACATTATTATTTTTTTGTAAAAAAAAATTTCTCTCCTCCCCAAAAAAAAAAATTAAATCTTTTTTTATTTTTTTTTTTTTTTTTTTTATCTTTATCTTTTTCGAAAGAAACATTTCTCAAAAAAAATTCCAATAATTTTTTTTTTTTTTTTTTAGTTAGCACAACTAGCTATGTATTCTCCACATAGCTAGTCCTTTTATAGCCAAAAAGTTTAATGAAGCCTTTTATTAACCACTTACAGAGAAAATCCATATTTTCTGAAATATAGAAGAAGCATGGTTATGAAATATGCATGATAGTAATAATAAAATTACATAAAATTAGTTCATTTTTTTTTGAAAAAAAGTGTAGTGTGATAATTATTTTTCTTTTTATGTAATTTTATGAAAAAATTAAAAAAAATGTTAAAAATTGAGATACACAAAATAAATGTTTATTTTATTATAGATAGATAATTGTATAAAAGGTACATAATTATCTACTTAAACTAATTTTATGACAAATAAAATAAGTGAAGAACTCTCTACATGCTCTTCACTAATTTTCCTATTTATATACTATAATAGTCTTTAATTATTCAATTAATGAAACACTATTAAAAAACTTTTATAGTTCTTTGAATATTCAAATTAATAAAAATAATGCAAAAACATCTCATCTTATTTCGTTTATTGAAATATTAGTTATTATATATAATAATTAACTGCTTATAAATTATACAATTTAAATAAAAACCTAATTTATTTTCACTTTTTAAAATAGTTTTTATCACATTTATATAACTTTTAATAATATATCGCATAATATTAAATTCGTTATTTATATCACACTTGAGTAAATATATATTTTATATAACGAACATTACACACAATCTTATATGTTTTCATTGCATATCATCTATTCAAAATTGTAAAAAAAATAGAAAATCATAATATAAAAAAAATATACAATCTTTTATATGCTAAAAAATAAAAAAAATATCATTTATATCAAAAATATTTAATATATTGTAAGTGTTCTTTTTCTACCTGTTGTTTAAAATTTTTACATTCTAGTGTAAGCATTTCAATATGTTTTTTTTAATCACATCTTATGTGAATATATAGTTGATAAAAAATACTATTAACCTTTTTGAGAACAAAAATTAATAGCCATATGAAAAATACATATTAGCTGTGCACGTATGATACTTATAAAAAAAAAGAAAAAAATTGTTAATTTTTTTTTTTTTTTCAGTTAAATTTTTGGGGAAAATTCTTTGGAGAATTTCTGGTTGAGATTTTTTTTTTAAGAAAAATTTGCTACCTTTAAGAGTAAAATTTTCATTTTTAATAATTAGTTAATATAATTTGAATTTGTTCTTTAATATTTACATGTATTTGATAATTAAAGACAATGGAAATGAGTTTATAAACATTATTCATAACATTGTAATTAAAATATTTCGTACTTAAAAATCAACAATTAATAAGGATTTGTGCTTTTATTAAAAATACATGAAATATTATTGAAGTAGATGACTCTTCTAAATAATAAATTCCCAATGAAACAAACTATATAAATATAACTTACCGGTATATAGCATTAATATAATATTTAAATCAGTTAAACTAGTGTGGACAATTCTGCACTCTATGAACCTGTTGGTTCAATAGCCTAGCAAAATCACCGAATATACAATAAAATAAATAAAAAATTGTATACTTTGTATTTATTATCACTGAAATTAAAAATAAGTTTATAATGCTATTTAATAACCAGAATGGAAAATAGGAAAAATAATTTTATTTGTATATAATTTCACTGATAATTAGTTAATAAAGGGTATTATTAATCTTTTTACATACATAAATTAATAATTTAATACAAAGTAAAAAATTAGATGTGTATTTTAGATATATAAGAGAATATCTTAACAATGTAGCTTAAAATATTATCGCATAAATATATGTATAAAAATATATAGATATATTCTTTTTTTTAATGAATTGATATTAATTTTTGAAGAAATTAATCATTTGTTTTTGATAAATAATTATTTCAACCTTTGAGTAGGAATTTATATTATTGATTAATAAAATAAATTATCAACCATTTACTAAATAATAGTAACTTATACAGAAAATAGAAAATTTACCATGCATGTCTATTAATTAAAAAAAAGAAAATCCATTACGTGTTCTCATTTTAATTTTTCTGTTAAACATGTTTTTAATTTCTAATTTTCAGATTTTTTTTTTTATGTATTAATTATTTTGGTGAAATATGGCTAATTGTTTATTTATAATTCCTGTTAATCGGATTAATTTTTAAGTCTAATAAAAATAAAGTCAGAGTTAAAAAAAAAAAAAAACTTTGCTTTTATTAATAATTAATTTTCATGTATTTTTAAAGAATGTAAACAACTTTAATGCAAATTTTCTCGTTTATATTAAGAGATTATTTTATATATAACTAATAATTTTATCGAAGTTTTATATTTTTAATAAAATAACGATAATTTTTATTAAAGTATGTAAATTCCTATAAAAACAATGAACTTTCAATTATTTAAATTGTATGTATAAAGTTTTCTCATTTATATAATCAATGTAATTTTACAATTAAAATTAGTAGAGGCAATTAAGCATACTCTATATTAACTTTTTAGTTCAATATTCTAGTAAAGTTAATATGAAATTAACATATTATTATTCCATAAAAGTCGCTAAATTCCTAATTAATAAATAAATACGCAAAAATAAAATTAATAAATTTATATTAAATCTCAAAACTTATATAAAAAATAAAATTAACAAATTATGAAAAAAAAATATACTTTATCGTTAAGATAAAAAAGAAAAAATTAAATAGAAATTTTCACTAAACGAATTAATTAACGTACCTAATAGTATTTTGGAAGAAAAAAGATACAAAAACAAAAAATCGAAAAATTATAAATGTATATACGAAAATCGACAGCTTCATAATAAAAAGATGCATATATGTACTAGTGAATATATATAAAATACACGTAATAAAAGCGGGACAATTATTTTTTGTATGATAAGTAAATCTTTTATTGTTATTCATTCTAATATGACTAAGAGTTATTTATATCATCAGAGTGTTAAAGAAAATTTATCAAGGGATTAAATATCAAGATTTCATAACAGAACAAATTTCATTGTTGAACTAATCAAATATTTTTAACTCTTGTATGTTTTTCTGGATTTCTATTACTAAAGGAACAAAACTCTTAATGGTGCTATAAGTTACTCTTAGGATAATTTTTAAAATTTTACATGTAACTCCAATATCCTTTATTGTCAAGATCATAATCATAATTTGATTCTTCTTCTTCATTTGTATCCATTTCATTATAAGTCATCTGATCAATATTATTCTCTATTTTTTTGTCACTGTTATCATTTCTATCATAAGGATAATAATAACTAATGTTATTAAAAATATCGTTTTCTTCAACTTCTAATGGGTTTCCATCTTTTCCTTTGAATAAAGTCTGGTCTGTTTGAGAACATTCAGATTTTAATTCAGGATATTTATGTTTTTTAACCATATAATTAGTATATCCTGCATTAATTCCCAAAATAAGAAGAAATGAAGCTATGCATGAAAGAGAAATTAGTATCCTTTTTTTTTTTTTCATTAATTCCTTTTTAACTTTTTTTAATTCAGTTAATTGTGATAAATTAAATTTACAATTACAAAAGTTTACTGATGTATTTACTACAATTAAAAAAATTAAAAAAAAAAATATTCTCGATGTTTTCATTTTAGGATAAAAATTAATAAAGTAACGATTTTATTCATAAAATTTTCGAATTAAAGAAAATGTTAGATAAACATAAAAATATTAAAAACTTTTTAAATTTTCTTTAAAAAAAAATATCTATAAAAAATTAATTCTCAATATTAATTGCTTTTTTTTTTTTTTTTTTTTTTTTAATTATTAACATGTAAATTTAAAAAAAATAATATATTTCATTATTTTTAATTTGCAAAAATTAAAAAAAAAAATATATTTTTTGCTTTATCTTTTTTAGAGTTTTTATTTCTGTTAACAAGAAACAAAAAAAATTTTAACTATAAACTTAGTGCAAATTTATATATGTATAAAACACCTCTTTACTTATCACTCCATTTTAGTAACCATAAAATTTTTATACTTCTAATTATGCAAGTTATACAAAAATAAAATATGTTAATTTATTATAAAAAGAAAATGCTTAATAATGAAAATTAATTTTAATTAAAGATATTAAATTTAATTTAAATAACAATGAAGATTAAAATATTTCATATAAAAAAAAATTATAAAAATAAAAATACATTAAATAAAGATATAAATATAACATAGAATCAATAAAATATGATAAAATTTTTTATATTCATAAGGCATAGCAAAATTCATTTAACTTAATTTTTTTTATATTTTATTTTGCAATAACAAATAAAAAAACCTTGAGAAAAATAATATTTTCTTATATTTTGTATTTTTCATAATAATATTTTTAAATGTGTTTTATTATGAAGTGCTAATGAAATATAAAAAATAAAAATACAAATTAATATCTACTTATATATTTTTTTTTTAAATAATTGAGTATTTTTCTTTTTCTTTTTAAAAAGAAAAAAAATAGGAGAGGAAAATATATATATCTTGAATAATTATCGTTCTATATCTTGTAACAAATTCACCTTTTTTATTATAGCATAAATTAATCGAGAAAAATAAATATTTACAGTATATTATTTATTAATAAATTTTCTTTTCCTTAATCATAACAAAAAAAAAAAAAAAAAAATTTAATTTATTGTAGTTTATACAGTAACTTTATTTAATTTTTATTTGATATTAAATTATTTGTTTTTGAATGTTCATATTCATTAGTATATTTTGTTTGAGAACAAATAAGGAAAAAATGATAATTATTTTCTAACGCTATTTTTACCGGAGCTCATGAATTAAATAATTTTTGTAAAAATGAAATACACATTTTTTTTTATCTTTTTATTAATTATTATTTTATAATTATGCATGGGTTACTGTAATAGTATTTTTTCTAGAATTGTTTATTTGCAATTTTGAATTTTCACTTTTTAAAAATATTCTTTTATTTTAGCTTAACAAGGCACAAAAATATATTTTCTTTTAATTTTATTCTACATAATTATTAATAATATTAAATTAATCACTTTATATTTTTATGTTTAATCGTTGTATATGCAAAAATTCTCGTTCGATATTTAAAAAATTTTTTATATCAATTTAAATTAAAAAGCACGATAAGATAATAAAGCATAATTCAAATTAAAATCATTTAACATATATATATTTCATATTTAAATTTTTTGATTTTAATTTATTTTTATATTATGATTAATTACAAAAATATATTAAGGAAATGATAATTATTATAAAAGAGAATATAATATTTTATGAACAAAATAAATATCTACATTATTACTATTTACGTAATAATTTAAATCTTTTAAGTTTTTAATTTTAATATCCTATTAATATATCACATCCTTTATAAATATTTAATTCAAATTATCATTAATAACGACATACATGCACTTTATTTTATATATTATTTTTATTGTCATTATTTTATTTTAATTATTTTTTCTATATAATCATATTAACAAATATTCTAAAATTGCGCTATATATGCATTTGTGTCCTATATTATTTTAAGGTTCATGCTTATGCTTTACTTCCTTTTTTACTAACGACTATTTTACCAAATATTTTATAAAACGCTTATTTTAAAAAAGTAGAAAACCTAATTAGAATATCTATTTGAAATTTTTAAATAAATTAGTTATTTTTTATTCTTTATTTATATAATTTTGGTGATTTTCATAAAATTTAAAGTACAAAATCAATGAAATGAATATCTTTTATATTCTACATAGATATCCTTTCACTATTTTCTAAGATTAAAATAATATTATTCAAAAAAAAAAACTATTATTCAAACTTTTTGTTAATTTTTTTTTTTTTTTCATATGCAATTAATTGGAAACCTTAATATTTTTCTTATATGTTTTACTTATGCTTAAAATTTTTTCAAAAAATTTCTCACGACGCATTTTTTTTGGTAATTATTGTATGCTTAAGTGCTTGATATCATATGCACATTTTTTATAAAATTTTGAAATTTAAGACAAAAATTCTACTATAGTAATAAAAAATATGTATATTTTTATTCTAATGTAATTGTTCAAATACCTTGGTAAAAGTTCAATATTCTAAAAAAAAACATAGTTATAAGTGAGTTATAAAAAGACAAATAATGCTACTATAATAATGCAATATTCAAATTTTATTTATGTCAAAAATTCATTATTTTATTAATTTTGTAGCGTTTTTTTTAAATTAAAAAATTCCAATCTCTAGTATATGTTTTAACTTAGTAAATTTAATCCTTACATATTCTATTAAAAATTTTTATTCAAAAAAGTGTATTAAATAAAATCATTTTATATTTTTACAAAAATTTCTTTTAAATAAGAAAATATACTCTTTTTAATTATTATATATAACATTTATTTATATATCGTCTTTTAAAAAAATAAAAATATAAAGGAAATAAAACTAAATTATTATTTTTTTTTTTTTTTGAAACATTATTTTTTCTTGTGTTTTATATAAATATAGATGTAAGAAAAAGAATGATGTCAAATTAAAATGAAAGAAAGTGAATTTTAATATTCTATATTTAATACTTTATATATATATCATAGTATCTTATAAGCTTGTTTATTGTTTACTCTTTTATAATTTTTTACTTCCTAATTAAACATTTTAATTAGTTTACTTTAGATTTGTATTATTATCTTTAACTAAAAATAAATAGAATGTTGTGTATTATAAATTAAAGAAAATTAATTATTATTTTTTATTATGGATTTTTTTTTTATTTTAATAATGTTAAAATTATATGTTCATTAAATTGATATACATGTTTAAATGTATTTATTAAAAATAATTCTAATTTAATAATACCTTTCTTTATTTTAATAACATCAATTTTTAATTTTTACAAAAAATTATAATAAACTTACTTATTTTAATGGCAACTTCCATATTTCCATTTTAATTACAATATCTTAGTGTTTTTTAGTTTATGACTAAATGAACAATTAAATTCCATATCCTTTTAGATTTTTCGTCTATTTTTCCTTATTAAAGCTCTATATATATAGAAAAAAAAAAACTTTCAGTACTATTTTTTTTACAAAATGAAACTATATGCACAGTTTTTCAGAGAACATATTTTCTAAATAAAATTAAAATTAGAAAATAACATAATTATAATCATGATAAGAAACCATAGGTTCATAATGATAATGTAGTATATCAATAGGATTTTGTATGATATGCTCATAAATATAATGAAATGAAGAAAAAAATTAAATTGTGAAAAATAAATATGACAACGTATAAAAAAATTGCATAAAAATACTGCAGATATGAATAATGAATGTTTGAAATTTTTTTATAAACATTTAAAAACTAAAATAATATATATGTAGTAGTATATTCACTTCTTCAGTAAATATTCCTAATAGCTTTAGGAAAAATTTGGAATATTACATGAAGAAATAAAAATGTTTAGTCAGAAGAAGTTGGTAAAGTATAAATTAAATTCTTAAACCATATAAACAAACATACAGTTGATGTTATAAGGGAATGAAAAATAAAAAAAATTGACATTTCTTACAAGAGTACAAAGGGTAATGATGCATAGAACTTCCGCATGAAAAGATAAAAAAAATAAATTTCAAATAAATCTATCTATTTTTTATTTAATGGTGAAAATCGATTTCTAAATTATATTAAAAGTACAAAAAATGATAAAAAAAAAAAAAAACAAAGATCTAAATGGTAAAATTTGATAAAAAATATAAACAGAGAAATTAAAGTGTATTATTAAATTTAAAGAGTATCTTAAAAGGAAACATGTATCTTTTAATGAAGATACAATTAAAAAAATAAATAAAGGAAATAAAAAGAAAATTATTAAATTTAAAAGGAAAATAATAAAGAGCTATGATAAACAAAGAAGATAAAAAAAAAAATTTTGATAATGTTAAATATAAGAATGAAACAAAAAAAGAATAAAAAATATATGGAAAAGAATACTAAAATGGAAATACAATTGTATAAGCTTCTCAGTTTTTGAAATTTATTAAAAAATATCAGAGTTATATATTCATTAATGAAAATCAAAAAGTTATGTCGTGTATGTAAAAAAATAATTGTTGAGAAATAGTAAATGAAAATGAAGAAAAATATATTTGAGAAAATAACTCTTAAGATATAGAACTAAGTCATTTATTTTATAATGTTGAATGAATAAATTAAGTTAAGAAATAAATGATAAAAATAATACATTAATAGAAAATCATAATGATGTGAATAAAATAAAATTAATTGAAATAATGTAAAATATGAATGAAAGTATTACATATATATACTAAAAACAAGAAATTTATAAATATAAAATTAATGAAGATAAATTTAAACTAAAAAAGTTGATGTGTTTTCAAGAACCTATGAAGTGAGAAAATTCTGTATAATTATTGGAAATTTTTGAGAGAGAATATGAATTAGATATTGAGAAAATAATAAAGAAAACAAATTATAGAAACAACTTAAAGAAGTATTAATAAGGAAGTTAATGACAAAAAGGAAGTAATAAACTAAATATTTTTAATGCAATAAAAAAATTAAAAACTATAAGAATTGATTGTGTTTAGAAATATGTAAAGGAAATATTACTTGAAATAGTGAATAAAAAGAATTATACAATCATTATATATAATTTTGAAAGAAAAAAAAAAAAAAATAATGAAAATAAAATATGAATTTATAAAATTTTAAAATTAAAATAGACGTATACAGATGTATAAATAATGTGGATATTTATTTTGATTATAATTACTAATTTTTTTGTTATCTTTTTTGTGTATGAATAAAGGTACGTTTTTATATTTAATGTTTTCTGTATATCAATGTAAAATATTTTTCCTTTTAATCCATTTATTATTTTTTTTTTTATCTATTTTAATTATACTAATTGTAAAGTGTATGCATTTTTTCTAATTGTGTATCATTAAATTTTATTGTAAAAAATAAAAAATAATAAAAATGACATTTACTTGATCATTAAAAAAAAATTTTACTTTTTCAATTTTATATATATATATATATATAAATACACATTAGTTTTGAAAAGTATTCATTCAAACATAATGGTCATTGTAATTATTGTACTAATCAACCCCTCAAGTTACATCATAATATTCTGTTCATTCATATTATTTCAAGAATACGAGCTTTATAAAGTTATAAATAAATTGTTTATTTATATATTTTATTATTTATGCATATAAGAAGAATGTTCACATGTACAATTTTAATTATATTTTACTTAATTCAAAAATAAAGATAACATTTTATTATCAATATTCTATTAAATAACTCTCATATATAATTTTATAAGTTTTATTAAGTTTTTTCTCATTTATGCAATGCTTCATTATTATTATTATAAAATAAGGATTAAGAATATAAAAATACTCATATAAAATATTCTTTATTTATTCCCATCTTACTTAAAGAAAACCTCTAATATATGAATTCATATTACTAATTTTTTTATAATAATATTAAATTTTTTTAAATATCCTTTTTCTCCATTCCATTCTCGGTATATGTTTTATATATGTAAAAAAATAATTATTTTTTTATAGTTAATTTTCATATGTTGTTCTATACAGATTTATAATATCTAATTTTTTTTTTACTTCCTAAAAAAGAATTTTTTTTATTTTTTTCTTTATTTTATATAATCTATGATGCAGTACTTTATTATATTTTTTCTCTAAACTAAATATTAACTTTTAATTTTAAAATTACTTACCATATACTGTATTTGTAACAAACTTTAAACTTTAAGAAATATATCTTTATTTTAATTTAATTACTGGTTAATAAAAGGCTTCATTAACCTTTTTGGTAATAAAAAGGACTAGCTATATGAAGAATACATAGTTGGTTGTGCACACGCGAAAAAAAAAAAAAAAAAAAAAATATATTTATTTTTTTTGAAATGATTTAATTGAGGAAAGAAAAAGATTGGTAAAATAAAAATCAAGAGTAAGATTTAGTACTAATAAAAATGATATCTTAAACAGATAAAAACTTTTACATAAAAGAGTTTAATTAGCATAATATTTATATTTTGAATTTGTGAGAGAAAATTTTATACATATAACAATAAAATTTTACACATAATTAATATTTATATAATTAATTTGCATTTTTTCTAATTGTTCATGTTTGTTAATTCAACAGCAATATATTTAAATTGCTGGACATAAATCATAACAAAAAAATAAGTAATTTATAATTAAATAATAATCAATATTAAATAAGGATTTTAATTAAAGTAAATAAATGTCTATTGAAATCAAAGAATGCTAAATGAAATAGATTACATAATTAAGGATCACTCGTTCAAAGCATTTAAAAAAATATATAAATACAACAAAACCGTAGAGGTAACTCTACATGCTCTTTATTAATTTGTTTGTTCAGTACTGTAACAAAGTCAACAAACATCCAATTAATAAATTAGATATTAACCTTTTTCCAATTAATTTTCATAATTTTTTAATCATTCATATATAATATATTAGTAATTTTAACGCTTTGAACTCTTATAAAAGATAATTCATTTTTCACTGAATCTAATTATTTATCAATTTATAAGTCTTTTTTCAAATTCCCCTTTTTACATATGTTATTAACTCTATTTTTTTAACAATCTCTTCAACACATTCTTTTGGTTATGTATTATGATATCTTTATTTATCTTTATAATTTTATTTCATCATCTTTACAGTAATTGGTTTATATAATTTCTCCTTAAACGAAGTTTCTGAAAATTAGTCTCTGATTTATTAACTGAGTGTTGGGTGACTTTACTAGATTACTGAACAACCAAATTAATAAAGAGCATGTAGAGATGTCTCTACGGTTTTGTTGTATTTATATATTTTTTTAAATGCTTTGAACGAGTGATCCTTAATTATGTAATCTATTTCATTCAGCATTCTTTGATTTAAATAGGCATTTATTTAATTTAATAAAAATCTTTATTTTTATTAAAAATTTAAATCCTTATTGAATATTTATCATTAATTAAATATATATTACTTGTTTCTTTGTTATGAGTTATGTTAAATAAATATATATTGCTGTTGAATTAACAAACATAAACAATTAGTGACAATACAAATTAATTATATAAATATTAATTACGTGAAAATTTTATTATTATATGTATAAAATTTTTTCTTACAAAATTAATTAAATCATACTATCTTAAAAAAAAGACTCTCTTTTTTTTTTTTATCTCATTCTTACTGGTAAAAAATCTTTTTCCAATTGATTTTTTTTTTATCAATTTTTTTTTTTTCTCACGGTCTTTGTATTATTTTTTTTATAAAAATACAAACAAAAAAAAAATTGATCATTTTTTTTTTTTTTTTTTTGTGTGTTCATGACCAACTACATATTCTTCATATAACTAGTCCTTTTATTTTCAAAAAAGGTTAATAAAGCCTTTTATTAACCAGTCTAATTCTTAAACATCTTAAAATTAATATAGCATCTTTTATTTGTTATTATACATTTAGTCTCATTTTCTTTATTCCTCAAAATTTTATTTCAACATACTGATTCCAGAAAATCCATCCTATTATAATTATGACATATTTTCTTGCGATGTATTTATTTTTAAAATACTTTCTTACCATAAAAGTAACATTTATTAGTTAACTTAATTTTAGAGTTCTCCATCCATATATCTTTTTTTTTTTCATATTTTATAATATTAATTCTTAAAACATCCCATTATTAATAGGCAATTTTTTTAATTAAACTACAGATGTCATAGATTCATGAACAATTTAATTATATGATCTTCCTGCAAAATAATGTTCTGTAGGTATAATATGAATCTTAATCTAAAATTTCTCTACATATATGTTGAAGTTAACTCAATATATTCATTGAAACATAAGTAATTTTTAGCACATAATCTACAATGATCAATAAATGAGTTTATAGCTTCCAAAACTGGGCTCACTAATCTAGTAATTAAGAATTTAAAAAATTATCTACATATTTCATTCATATCTATGAATATAATATTAGCCAATTCATCTGTAACTGTGTCATATTTATTATTTCATCATAAGAAAAATCTGAAGTTGTATAACCACCATGCGCACTAGGTAATAACATGCTGATCAACGTATATGTTTCCATTTGAGATCATCTTAACAGTGATAATGTATTTTAAAATTTTTGAAAACATTTAAAATACTTTTAAAAAGATGTTTCACTAAATTTTGATAATATAATAACATACTCACCTTTAATACATCACACTTATTCTATAATTCACAAGATTTACTTGAATTACTTATTTCGTCCAAAAATTTTAAATTCAGCCTTTATATTTCTTTAATTAATAAGAAATAACTGTTAATTAAATGAGATTTTGCTTGAGTTTGTTTCGATATTCCTTCCGTTGCCTATGGATTTATTAGAAAGTTTCTTAATTACTTCTCTAGAGTAACAAACGTACAAATCAATAAATAGCATATACAGTTGCTTCTACTAATTTAACAGTAAAAATTATATCAATGCTACAAACTATAATTTTTTATAATTTTAATTTAGGTTATTGAAAATATATAGTTTTTATAAGAAGCTTTTATTTATCCGCATAAAAATCCTTTATTAAAGACTTAAATCTTCGTTAATTATAAATTTTAAGTAAATATATTCAAAAAATATTTTTATAGATAGTTATGTATCAATATATTTTCATTATTTTTGCATGAATTAAAATACATAAAACTTTAAATATGCAAATAAGAAACTGATGACATTTTTTCTAATGACCATTATCTTTTTACCAAAAAAGATTATTCTAAAAAAAAAATAATTCATAAAAAAATATTAAAAAATAAATGTTTAATAAAAACAAGTTTTCAAAAAAAAAACTAACAGTTTTTTTTCCCCTCCTAACAACTGTGCATGGCTAAGTTCGGATTTTCCACGCAGTTCTTAATTATTATTTCATAAATATTAATATCTATTCTTAACCACTAGTATATAAAATAGTTTAATTTATATTTTTATTATAAACACCGTCATGTTTATATATTTTCGCTTTATTTCATTTGTAATTTTTTTTTTATAATTTAATAATTTTTGAACTCACATATGCAACTTCATAAATTTATATTATTTTTTATTTTTTATATTTTTTTGTTTTATCAATAAATTTTATATAAACAAAGTAAAATATATGAATTTAAATACTTGTTTAGAAAATACATTTATAAATTATTATAAATTTTAATGTAGTATCAACATTTTTAAATAAATGAATTAAAATATGCTTATAATATCCACTTAGAAGATATATAAATTATTGATAAAATTATTTCGAAATATTATAAATTTTAAAACTACTCAATGTTGGAAATATATAATTCATATATAAAAAACATAAGTACTATTTTTTTTTTTTGTGTGTGTTTAATTATTCCATAAATGAATTTCTCATAATTTGTGAATTATTTAGGGGATTTTTTTTTTTTAAATACTTTATAGGAATAAAAATTTACATAATAAAATTAATACCAACTATCCTGAAATAAATGTAAAAAAAAAATATCATGAATAATATTAAAATGTCTTATACTATCACATATGAATATTTAAAATTTTGCACTCTAAAGAGAAATATTTAAATCTATGTGTTTTCTGGTATTTGGAGGATATAAATTATAAAGAAAAAAATAAATTACCTACAAGTGAAATGTTTTAGTCTATAATAAACATTTCAATATAATTAGCTATAGGTAATATATTAGCGTAACTTCAATATTAATTTTTTTTACATTAGAACTTTATAAATTTGTTACATTATATAAAAATATTTACACATTAATAAAAAACAAGATCATCTTGTAATTCCTTTATGTTATATATTTATCTAGAAATTAAATTAAATTTATACGTTTAGTGTTTTAAAAATTGTTATAATAATGATATACCTTTTCCATTTTTTGCTAATAAAGGAAAATTTATCACGTTTAAATGTTTCTATTTTCATCGAAACTTTTTTTTATATTACTTAATTTAATAAGGAAATTCATAATTTTTTATGGACATTTCTATAATATACCTATTTTTTAAAAGATATAATTTCCAATTTTACTAAAAAAACCAAAATATAATTTTATTAAAAAATTAATTCATTTTCACAAATTAAAGATATACATAAATATATATATAAATATTATGAATAAAAAACTAGATGATAGAATTTTTTCTGGATAATCATACTTCCGAGCTATTTCTTGCTAAAGATAAAAAAATATACATATGGATTCTCACATTTATGTGAAATAAAAAGTACACTTGCATTTTTAAAAAAAAGAAACATTATAAACGTGTTTTAAGTAATACATAAACTTTATGTTTGAACACATTTCGACATTAGCAATATTATCATTATTGTTTTATCATATTACTGAATATACGCCTAATGATTATCATATTTATTAATACTTGCATAAATGTTATTTTATTATCATTACTACTTTCAACATAATGATAAAAAAAAAATATTTGCATGCGTAATAATTCAATATTGTTTCATACATTTATTAAAAATTAACTTCTTTTTAAAGTTATTAAAATATATGAATTATTTTTATTTAAATTTTATAACACTAAAATTTTCCTTTTAATTTTATAATTTTTTTTTATTAATTTTAACTATTATGAGTTATCTTATGTTTATAAAACATATATTGCATGTGCGCAATTTTTATGTCAACTTTGTCCTTTAAAGAAAATTTTAATGTACCATTATTTTAATAAATCTTAATCAAAATATATCTATTAACATGCACTGACATCATGGGAAAAATTTACATAGAAGTTACATCATCGATATTGTGTTATTTTTTTATTATTATTTTAATAATTTATATTTTTGCAATTTCAAAAAATTTTTAAAAATATACATTTTATAATGTTCTTAATTATTATTGTTATTATTATTATTTTTTCTTTTTTTTATATTAAAAAAAATATAATTTTTTTAATAAATAAAATTTTTTTTGGATCCTTTTAAAATTTATTTTAAATAATTCATATGTTTCATACATAATTGTTTTCGTAATTCAATAATGTATAAAACCTTTTAAATTATTAAAATACTTTTTAAATTTTATTATAAAATATAAAAAATATAAATAAATACTAAGAAAATTGTATTATTTTAAAATAATATAAAAAGAAATTAATAAAATTTAATATCCGTAGCATTTTTTTTGTATCTCTGTTATACCACTTATTATACCAATTTGCAATAAATAGAATTCGTGAACAAAAAATTTTTTTTAACAATATATTAATAACTAAAATTAATATTTTATAAAAAAAACTAAATATATAATACAAGAAAAAAGAAATTATATTAATTTATAAGAACGAAGTTTTATAATGCACATAAAATTTTATTTCCTCAGAAAAAAAAAAAAAACAAAATAAATAATAATAAAATATTAATTTTTTTTTTTTTTTTTGAATTCACAAAAATAAATATGTGTTAAACAAAAGATAACTAGTAAACGTAAAAATGTATGACAATAATGCAGTGTAAAGTAGTTTAAAAAATAACTAAGAGTGTTTTTTTAATATATAATTAAACACAAATTAAATAATTGCATATATTGTCTATATATGAAAAACATAATAACTATAAATTAAACAAACTATTTAGTTGAAAGAAATTTTTATAAAAGTAAAAAAAGAAAAATAATAAAATTTATATCATAGGGAAATAATATATTGTAATTTCTGTTTTTTTTTTTCATTTTAAGGGCTATCAGATTCATGAATTTTCTAAAAAGTTACATATAGCTATAATATGTTTATTTAAAATTAATAGACAGAAAAAGATAGTTCTTATTCTTAAGAGTAAAATTTTCTATAAATTTTTTAAAACTATTAAAGAAATAAAAGTAAAATAGCAGAAAAAAATTTTATAATAGTTTTTATAAAGATTTTAAGAAAAAGTTATCTAAAATGTGAAAAAAAAATTATCTATTTTTTTTTAGAGTATTATTCTTTAGTACTTATTTTGGTACACAACAATGATAAAAAAAAAGTATTTATATTTTTATCTTACTGTTTCAAATTTAACGCTTATTAAAATTGTCATAAATTCATTATTTTTATTTGATTTTTCTGAATAATTTTATCAATAAATCCCTACTAAAAAAAAAAAAATACTTATTAATCAAATAATTTTTCCTCCTTAATAATAAAATCAAATAAATTTAAAAACATAATTTATGATCGTTCTGGAAGTAATTTAAAGCGATTACTTTATTAAGGTAATGAAAAAAAAAAAATAAAATAATAATTAACATAACTTTAATATAATAAAAAAATTAAACATTGGAAATTTGTATAATACAAAAATAGTTAATAAGAAAAATGTATTAATGGAATATGCTATATGTATTTTTGCTATATTTTTTTTTTTATAGAGCAGATCTTTAATTTCTAGATAATACTAAAATTTTAAAATTATCAATTTTTTAGGTATACAAAATTTTTTTATATCCAATTAAATAATTTATAAAAATTTAATTGCATGCTTCTATGAAAAAAAAAATATATATATATTTTTTTAATAATTATGTATTATAGATATAATTTTTCAAAAAAAAAATTGAAATTTAACAAAACAACATCATTTTTTAAATAATGATCATTTATATATTTTTCATTTTTTAAATAAATATATATATATATACATATATATACATATATATATATACATATATACGTAATATTTCTAAGTAAAAAATTATAAAATAAAAACATAAGTAGCAGTATTCATTGCTTTATATTTATAATATTATATGTTTCATGTTTATAAATGAAACGAATTTTAATTATATTAAAATATATTTTTTTTTTTTTTTTTTTTTTTTTTTTTTTTGTGTATATTTTAAATTTGAAAAAATTATTTTATCTGTTAAATTATTATTTATTTTTTAATAATTTTAAAAATATATCTACTTTTTTATGTTTCTTTATAATTGGGTAAATATCCTTGAGTAAAAATATATACAGTATCATATAGTTAAAAAAAAAAAAAAAATGACTTTTTAGAAAGAAAAGTCATTTTTAATATTAAAAAATATTACATTGTAATATGGAATATAATAATATTTTAAATACTAAAATATTTAATGTTAATGTCGGTGCAGCTAATAATTTTATTAATGAAGTTGTATTATCTTTAAAAGCATGTCTCACAAAAATAAGCATATTCACTTTATTTAAGAATATCGTTGTTTTTGTTTCCCTAATTTATACATGTCAACTTTCTTTTAATGTAAAAAAATAAAATTTATTTTTAAGAATATTCATTTTTTTTTTTTTTTTTTTTTTTTTTTTTTCTTAATTAAAATTAATAATTTTAACTTTTAATATATATTATAGGATTCTATTTGTTTATCTTTGTTGACTAGGAATAATAAATGTGTGGAATTGAAATTAAGAGTTTATAGAATTTTAGCTGAGGAAAACAAAGGAACAGATAATTTTCTGTTATCAAAAGAAAGCCAGAGTTCCAACAAGGTAAGACAATTTTCATATTTAAATTTATTATCGTGTTTTTTTTTTATTTTTTTTAAAATATTTATATGAACCAAGACATAAATAATGTTAAGAAAAAATGAATTTATTGAATTTATAATTTTTTTTTATATATTGCAGTGCCCTCATAATTATTGTGAAAATGAAATAAATACCCTACAAGAAGAAATAAAGTTAAGATGCCAAATGAAAAAGACAGGTGGTGAAGAACAAGATATAAGAACGATTGTAGAAAAAGATGAAAATAATTTCAACATGTTTCATAGCTTAAGAATTGAAAAGATAAAAGAATGGGAAAATGATGTACGAATTTATGTGGATAAACTTCTAGAATACATGGATAAGTTAGAGGAATGGATGAAAAACTTTGATAAAGAATGGGTAATTAGTATATATCATGAGTGGATTGAATGTATGAGTACATATCGTACAAATTATATAGATTTTTGGGTTAAACACATGTCTTATAAGTGGACAAAAAATATGGACGACTTCGTTGAAAATAAGTTATATGTGAAATATCAAGATGTTACTAATGAAGAAGAGAATGAAGAAGAAAGTGAAGAAGAGAATGAAGAGGAGAATGAAGAAGAGAATGAAGAAGAGAATGAAGAAGAGAATGAAGAAGAGAATGAAGAAGAAAAGATATTTATTGATGGAAATGAACAGAATGTAAATAATATTGGTGCAACTGAAAAAGAAGAATCTGGATTTTTGTTTTGGAATACAAACCATAAAGATGAGAATCCTATGAATACTACAGAAAATGAGGATAAATTTAAGAGACTTAAAGGGGTAAAAGAACGTGACTTAAGAGATACAGAAAATATAATCTACTTTAGAGAGAAAGAATTACGTGAATATAAGGATCAAATTGAATTAAAGAAGATTAATTCCATCCAAAAAATAGAATTAGAAGAAGAAAAATTATACGGATATTGGGATAGAAGAAAAAAAGACACGTTTAAAGAATATGTAGAATTAGCAGAAGAAGGATTATTCATATATTGGAATGAAAAAATAAAAAGAATATGGAATGAAAAAATGAACGAATGGTTGAAAACTATAGATAAATATACTGAAGTAATGGAAATTTGTATGAACAAAATGGAAAAAAAGCATATGCAAAGTACAATAGATGAATGGACAAAAGACATGAATGATTCCATGGGAATTATTGGTTATAGTTGGATGTTAGATATAGAAAATGGTATTAGAATTATAGAAAAAAAATGGATTGACAAGATGAAAGAGGAGTGGGATAAAATAATAAAAAAAAGTGCCAATACGGTGGAACTTATAAAATTGGAAAAACTTTTTGATAAATATAATAAGCATTATGAAAGGAAAAAAAAGGAATGGGAAACGAGGGAAGCGAAGGTGAAAAAGGAATTGGGAATAAAGGAAAATAATTATTTTCAAAGTCTAAACTTTTCAGAGTTAATTAATAAAGGAAATAAAGAGTGGGAATCAATGAAAACTAGGATAAAAGAGGAAACAGAAAAATGTATGTTAGAAAGGAAAGAAAAAAAGGAGCAGAAAGCAAAAAAAGAAGAAAAAATAAAAAAGAATAAAGAAAAGAAGCAAAAGATAATAGAAGAGGAAAATGTTGATATTTTAAATATACAGTTGGATCAGGAAGAAAGCAATGAAAATTCAATTTTGGATAAATGGTTAGATGGAAAAATAATATGGGAAGATATGAATGAAACAGAGAAAATAGAATTGTTTGAATTCCATGATAAATTATGGAAATCTTGGATCAATTTAGCTAATGATCTTTTGGAGGCATGGGAAAAATGGGAAGTTTTTTTGAATATGGAAAATGAAAAAAGCAAGATTATTGAAGAAGATTGGAGTGATTTGAAAGAATTATTATTAGAAACTACGTCCACTATAAACACACTGGATGAATCAGATTGGACAAAAAAATGTGTAGTGGAATGGAAATATTTAAGTGAAACAGAATGGGTAATAAATAAGACTCAAGAGATAGACAATAATATTAAACTTGTACATAAAAAGATAGAAGATATAAAGGAAAATAAACATCTGATGAATTTGCTGAATAAATGTGAAGAGGAAACGGGAAATAGATTAAAGGAAGAATTGAATAATTTAGAAGAGTGGCTTACTATTAAAAATAGATGGGAGAACTCCTTAAAAAATGAGATAATAGAATTGAGAGGAATTAATAGTTTTGACGAAATTATTAAATCAGAAAAATGGAAAGAATTAATTTTGTGGTTGAATAAAAATGATGAAAAATGGAAAGAATGGTTTCATAAAAATTTAAAAAATTTGGACGAATTGAAAAAGAAAAATGAAAAAGAGGAATGGAATAATATTCTAAACAACGATATCCAAAAATTAATGGTTTATGTAAGAGATGAATCTTTGAAGCACAAAGAATTGTTTGAAGCAATTAAGAAGGATCAGAAAAAAATAACTGATGAAATGCTTGGGGAGTTGAAAAATATATTAAGCGATGATAGTATGTTAGAGGAATTAGTGAAGAGACAATTCAAGACATGGGAAGAATGGTCTAAAGAAAATAAAGATGAAGAAAACTGGGAGGAACTGAAGAAATATATAATGAATAATCCACAAGAATTAAAACATTTAGAAGACTCTTTGAAAGATTATGAAGAAAAAAAAAAAACATTATCAGAATGTTTTGAAAAAGATGAATCTACAATGGATGAAAAGAAGAAATCAGTAGAGATGAAGGTAGTAGAATGGAAGGAATTAATAAATATAATAAGAAATGATCATAAAATATGGGAAGATAAGAAAAAAGAATGGGATGCATTCGTGTATAATAATAATAATAATAAATTAAATGGTAAGCCAAATTTGATTAAAGAGGATATTGAATGGATAAAGGAAAAGAAGAATAAGTTCAAAGAATTATTAATAAGAGATAGTCAAGAAATGTTGAACTTATCATTGTGGGTAAAGAAGAAGAGATGCAAAGAAAGTTTAATTAACGAGAAAATTCTAGAAGATATTGAAACCTGGAAACAGTGGAAGAATGCAAAGGATAAGGAGTTGGCGAAGCAAGAGGATTATAAATCGACGGAAAGCATGTTAGAACATTTTGCTAAATTGCTATGGCTTATTGATCAGAAAAGTTTCAAGAAAATAGAAGATGTGACGCAGAAGGATATAAAAATTATTTATTACTATAAAAGACATACATCTCCATTAAAAGGAATATTGAAAATGTTGATTTCCACATATAATGAAACACTTAGAAGCACGATCAATGATTTTGAAGAAATATTCAAATCTCAATACTGGATTACATGGAAAGAGCTGAAAGAATTAGAGAAAAGAAAAAGTACATTAAAGAAAAAAAGGAAAAAAAAAAGAAAAAAATTAGTAAAAAAATTCGAAAGCCTCAAATGGAAATTATCGTGAAGAAAGATGAGGAAAGGACAGTAAAAAAAAAGGTTATGTAAATTTAGAAAAGGTGAAATATCTCATGAAAATAATTCAGTAATGAAAAAAGGGATATTAAAGCTTCTGCAGAAATATAATGGAAAATATGACAGAAGATGAAAAAAGTATGATTTAAATAAGAAACAGAAGAAAAATACAGAAAAAAATCCAGAAAGACTAGTGTAATCTTTAAAAAAAAAGAAAAAGATTCTAAGTAATAAAATGCAAGTATATAAGTGTAAATATAAAAATAATAAAGAAGATACGCAAATATGATAAAATTAAAGAAAGAACATGCTTAAAAAATATGTGGCATTTTACTGATTTATTTATTTATATATAAATAAATAGTTGCATTTTTTTTTTTATGTTTCAGAGATAAGTTCACTTTTGTTTTTCGTTTTTTTTCTTTTTTTGTCATGTGAATTAATAGTGAAATCATATAAAATGTAGTATCTCTTTTTAAATGATTCATTTTTAATTTCTGTTATATAAAAAGAGAAGCATACATTGAAGTATAATATTTAATTCTCTTTTAGACATGCAAAGACATTTGCATTATATATATACCAATAAGGATAATCATTGGAATGAATGCCATCAATATCATAATTTGCTTTTTCATTATGGTTATTTTAATAATTATTAAATTAATGAATGGAAGAATTATTTAAATGATATTTTTGTAAATATACATATATGTGGCTTATAATATTATAGTCATACGAATATAGTTTCTTTTTTAAGTAAATTTATACATACGTTATGAAAAAATGCTTAAATATTACTTTAGATTCTTTTTTTTTTTTATCTATTAAATAATTATATATTTCCGTATGGTTAATTTATTATATCTTTATTTTTTTATTTACTTTTTTTTTTTTCATTTATAGTTTTTTCATTTATTTTATCCTTTTAGTGTACATTTTGTGAAATATTTTAGCCTTTTCGAATTTAAAAGTTTTTTTTTAATTTTTGTTGTTTTATATAATTAATAATTATATAAAATATTAAAATTTTATTTTAATTAAAATTTAAAATTTAATTATAAAACTGAAACTTTATTTAATTTAAAATCTTTTAAGTTTTCAATATGTTTTTAACAATTCTTTAAATATGTTTATATATAAAATTTTTTAAATTATTAATATATTTAAGTTATTTTTCGTATCATTTTAATATTAACTTTGCTTAATTCAATATTTTAATTTACATTTACATAATTTTTACTTCAACAGTGCTCTATTATTACTACCTTTCATTTGAATATTATTATAGATTTCATCTTTGTAGTAATATAACTTCTTTTTATTTTTATATAAACATGGATTAATAAAGTTTAAATATTCTTACTAACTTTGATTTATTTATTTTCTTTATAATAATTTTATTCTAGTGTAAATATTCAGTTTTGGGTTAATATAACATTCACTATGGTATTAACTATTAACTTGATCATTGTCTTTTAGATTAATATAAACTTAAAACATTTTTTTGTTTTAATTTTCATATTTGCAAAAATTTTACCAAAATTCTATTATTAGCTTTCACTTTAACATTATTTTTACTTGAACATCTACATTAATACTATATTTTATATTAATGCTTATTTTGGTGATATTTTTCTTTGAATTTTATTTTTCTTTTTTTATGATACATCATATTATCTAATATTTTCATGAATTTAATATTTTTTTATATCAAAATTTTCCTCAAATATAATATATTCTCCTTTTACTACTACTGCACCTATCATAATTTCATTGCGCTTTCAATTATTTAAATTTGTTTTACATAAATATCTTTATTACTTATGAATTTAGTTTCTCTTTTTTTATTACAAACATATATATTAAAAATTTAATTTAAAATAATATTTTAAAGTTTCTATTTTTGTTATTACTATTCTTACATAAATAAGCAAGAAACATATGAAATTAATATTGTTCTATAATTTCTATTTATATACAAAGAAAAAGATATTTTAGTGTAACAGTATTTCTTTAAATTACTAAAATAATGATATAATTATTTGGTAATGATATATTACTATATATATACTATCTTTTTTTTCTTTGTTTTATTATTAATAATTTAAGCAATAAATCATTGTGTTTCCTCTCACAGTTACAATAGACTGAAGACAGATGAATATTAAAAATTGTTTATGTAATTTGATCTCATATAGACTATTAAATATATATAATATACTTCTATATATAGAAATGAAATATTATATTGTTTATAATAATAATAAGATTTTCTTCATATTATAATTTCTTGTATATGCTGATCATTGAATTTACCTTAATATTTCCTTTTTACTTTTGGAATATTTATGAATATATTTTTCTATCTTCTTCTAAAACAAAATAAAAAATACTTTTTTATATATATAAATTTTTTTTTTATTTTACAAAGTATAAAACTAAGTTATATTTTTATTTTATGTAAAATAAGCTTTTATATAAACTTGAAGTAAATTGCTTTATACAGTTGTTATTTAATGTTACTTCACTTAATTTCATTTTCATTTATACAATATATGATATCATTTAAATTTATTTTCACCTTATCCTTTTTATTTTGCTTTAGTTTATTTAGATAAACATCATATTAATTGTTGTTTAGTTTCATTTTAAATGGAAAGATTAATGCTACAAATTATTTTGTAATGTATTATAAGTATTATATTAACATACGGTGTAATGAACTAAATAATAATGATTAAAATAGAAAAAAATATTAAAGCATTATCATTATTTAACACAACTAATAACCTCCATGATTTTTACATTTAAAATTGTAATCATGAATTATTAATATTATTCTCTTAATTATTTTTATAAAACCTATAACAAGTTATGTAAGAAAATTTCTGTAATTAACTACAATGAAGTATGTGTAACACCTGTGTTAAGTATAGTAATCATTATTTTTATCCTTAAATAATTTAATTTTTATAGGAAAATTTAATTTTAATTATTAAAAATAATATTCAAGACTGTTATTATCTTAAGAAACTAATGTGATTATTATGATAATTTATGTTACAATCCTTATTAAGGTAAATAATTAATCTTTTTTTAATATTTATAATCATCAAGATCAATCTAAAAATATTTTACTCTTAGTTTTTATTATTTGACTTTATTTAAAAATAGTAAAAGTAGAAGGAGTAATAATATATATGCGGAAAACAATTATTATATTAAATTTTTTAAATTCTTATTAATTTTTTACTTAATTTTTAAAATAATTTTATGTAAAACCCTAAACCCTGAACCCTAAACCCTGAACCCTGAACCCTAAACCCTAAACCCTGAACCCTGAACCCTGAACCCTGA
>NW_021628244.1:72726-74494 GCF_900005855.1 Plasmodium gallinaceum | reverse complement strand
TAGTTGGTCATGCACTGGTTAATAAAACCCTTCATTAACCTTCTTGGTAATAAGAAAGGCCAGCTATAAGAAGAATACGTAGTTGGTTGTGCGTACGCGAAAAAAAGAGAAAAAAAAATTATTGAATTTTTTTTTGGAGATATATTTCTTTTAATAAATGGTGATATGTAAAAAAAAAAAAAATATATTTATTTTTTTTTAAATGATTTAATTGAAAGAAAAGATTCGTAAAAAAAAAGAAAAACCGAGGGTAATATTTAGCATCAATAAAAATGAGATCTTAAAGAAATAATAATGATTACATATAAGAGTTTAAGTTGCATAATTTTTATATTTTTAATTTGTGAGAGAAAATTTTATACATATGACAATAAAATTTTCACGTAATTAATATTCGTATAATTATTTTGCATTTTTACTAATTGTGTATGTTTCTTAATTCAACACCAATATATATAAATTGCTGAACATAACATATAACAATGAAATAAATAAATTACAATTAAATAATAATCGATATTCAATAAGGATTTAAATTTTTAATAAAAATAAGCATTTTTATTAAAGTAAATAAATGTCTATTGAAATCAAAGAATGCTCAACGAAGTAGAGAACATAGTTAAGAGTTACTCGTTCAAAGCATATTAATGATACATATAAATATGACAAAATCGTAGAGACACTTATACATGCTCTTTATTAATTGATCTGTTCAGTACTCCAGTAAAATCACCGAGCACCCAGTTAATAAACCACCATGTAAGCTATATAAAAAAAAAAATTAGTTAATATTTTTTGTTTTTCTTCTTATAATTTAAAATACATAAAATATATATTTATTTTTTTTTTTGAAAATAATTTAATTGGTCGAATGATAAAAGAAAAAGTTACTGACTAAAAATTTTCTTTGTAATAGATTTCTCTTTGAACTTTTATGAAAAAATTTTGTACTAAGATAATAAATTTTTCGTGTTTGTTATATTTATATAATTTAATTTGCATTCTGTCAGTTGTTTATAATTATTAATTTGAGAGTAATGAATTTGCACTGTTAAATATTACTTATAACATTATAAGTAAAATATATCCTATTAAAATCACTAATTAATGAAGATTTAAATCTTTGATTAAAATACGGGATTTTTATAAAAATAAATAAATGCCTCTTAAAAACAATAAATGCTCGTAAAGTAGATTATATATAAAAAATTTTAATGGCTTATAGAATTAAAATTATATTTAATTTCATTAAATTAGTCAAAGCAACTTTAAGAAACATCGCGTGCTCATTATTAATATGTTTCTTAAATACTCTAACAAATTCATTGAATAAGCAATTAACAAATTAATAATATAAAAACCACAACAAAATTTCATTGAATTTTCTAAAAATTTATTTTAACTCTTCATTCAATATATATTTATTATATTAATATTTCTTTCAGATTTTTTCATATTTCTTCTTTTTACACATATTACTTTTTCCCTAAAATTTTATCAAATTTATGTGAATTACATTTATTCTAATTTTTTTTTTTTTTTTTTTTTATATATTATTGGTTAATAAAAGGCTTTATTAACCTTTTCGGAAAATAAAAGGATAGTTAAATGAAGAATACGAAGTTGATCATGCACACACAAAAAAAAAAAAAAAATGATCAATTTTTTTTGTGTGTACTTTTTTCTTTAAATAAAAAATCCAAAGACCGTCAGGAAAAAAAAAAGATAAAAAAAAAAATCAATTGGAAAAAGATTCGTTACCAATAAA
>NW_021628244.1:9245-71726 GCF_900005855.1 Plasmodium gallinaceum | reverse complement strand
TTCTTTTAGATTAATATATATTTTTTTTTAATATTATTATTATCTTAATAATTAATACAATAATTAGTATATTATTTTACATTATAAATAATATATATATATTATTGATTATTTTAACTTCTTTTTGTAGTTTTTAATATTAAACAACTATTTACATTAATCAATAAAATTGCATGCTAATAAATCTATTTCATTTATATTATATTTTAATTCTTAAAAATATCATTAAAATAATTGCAAATTATAATTGTTTCATTTTTTGTAATTATTTTGAAATTAAATTCTTAGAAATTACATGAATTCTTATCAGATTTCTCATTATAATCTTTATATTATATGTCGTTTTATTCCTCATACATTACTTGCAATTAAATGTACAAAATTTCCTTCTGAACTTTTTTTTTTCACATTAATATAAATAACATGCCTCTTTTTTTAACATTATTATTATAATAAAATTAGAATTTATTATATTTCAAGTAATGGAAATACATTTATTGATATTAAAGATTTTAAATATATATATTTTTTTTCAACATCTCTTTTGTGATTAGAGTATTTTTAAGGTTAATTAACATGAGTTATTATTATTTTAATATTATTACATTTTTCTTCTTTTTTATTGAGGATTTAAATAATAATTATTTTATAAAATATGTTTTTAGGGGATTTTCATCTTATATTTAGCTTGTTATTTAATTTATTAAAGATTAAAGAATGTAATATATCATTTTATTGTTTCAACATTATCAGCTGTCATTTTTTTTTATATATTTCTCTATTTTTCTTTATTATATATGCACAGAATATTTTGAAGTAAATATGTAATATGAAAATTTAAAAATAAAATTTTAAAAATAAAATTATTTTTCATTATATTATTTAAAAAATTAATGTTCTTTAAATTTTTCGTTTCCACTTTTACTATAAATATTGTATTGGAAAAATTCAATGATTTTTATTTTATATTTAGTTCTTGCTGTTTTATCTGATAATATTTTTAATTTATCAAGTAGGTACGTAACTTTTAACGTTACCATAAATTGAAAATATCACAATTAAAATATTTCATGACAATTATTTTTTTTAATTGATGATATTTTTCTTTCTTAATTTATAATTTATTAACTATTTTAAAATTTGTTGATTTAAAAAAAATTACATGCATTATTTTTAAGAGAAAAATATTTTAGAATTATATATTATATTCTAATAAATATTAATGACCATTATTATTATATATTATTATAAAGTGCTTACTATTTGAAAATTTAAATTTAAAAATATAAAGCCCAAAAATATATAATATACTGTTATAATTACTTAAAATAATATAAGAAAATATATTGACATAGTTATTATTAAAGTACGAACCATTTTTCCGATTTATAAAATTCCAGAATAATATACCAAAATAATAAAAATAAAAATGTTTAGTTATTCAGTAGTGATTGTTTATATTTTTTTTTTTTTAATTTTAATATTCCAATATTTTTGTAACAAAAGGTAATATGTACTTTAGAAAATTTGCAATTTTTATTTTTTTAAATTTATATTTACATATAAAAAATAATTATCATAAATTTAATTTAATTTTTTTATTTAATGTAACTTCTGTAGTTTTGAGATTAGCAATAAAAATTTAAATATTGTATCAAATTTGATAGGTGCAAGAGTATTAACAGAACAACAACTAAGTCCAATAATTAGATCAATAAGAACAAGTAGTGATATTCCTGATAAACTTGTTCAATTACCTGAATTACGTCAAGAAGCTCTATATGATAAGTTGGGAAAATTATCAAGTAATTTCACAGGAGATAATACTGTAGAATATACTACTTGTATGAGTAACAAAAATATGGATATTGTGAGATCATTAAATACTCATCTAGAGCATAATAGTAAAGCTTATTTATATAATATTTTTTCTTTAGGGAGTAAATTAGAAAAAGAATTTCATCTGTATTCCCACGATTATTATATAAGTGAGGTAATGTTAAATGGTAGAATTTTTAATACTGAACCATATACTATATCTGAATTATCATCCACGTTTACTCCATTCTCTTCAACTACTTCATCATCCACATCTTCATCATCAATCACACCTGCGACATCAACAGTTTCTTCGTTAGTAAATAATAATTTATCAGAAATAGTAACAAACTTTTCTTCTATATCTACAAGTCTATTTAAGAACTTAACTACATTAACACCTTCAATTGAAACTGAAACTATAATTACATCTGAGAATAATTCATCTTTATTAATGCCTGTAGAACATAGTAATTTAAATAAAGAATGTTTTTGGTTTTTCTGTGATCCAAAAAATTTTATTGCTTTATATATTCCTCTTGTTGTTGTTGGAAGGTTATTGTTTTTTATATACCTTTACAAAGTAATATAAAATTAACAATGAAAAATATTTATACATATTTTATTTTTAATAATTACTTCTTAAAATTGCCATTGTATACATATAAAAAAGATTTACTTCTAATTTCTAATTTCTTCAGCAGAATACTCATACCAGACCAGTTTCAGGAAAAAGTAATCCAAAAAAAGATATAGGAAAAAGGAGAACGCATAAAATAGACAATGGTTATAATATTCATAAGCACTCAGAATTTCCTTTTATGCACCCATTTTGAGGAAAAGAAACAATAATATGAAATCAAAGATAATATAAATTCTTACGAAGGTATATATATAATATAGAATGGTTGTATAATAAATGGATATAATTAAAGTATTTTATTTCAAAAAAGTTTAAATTTTTTCTTAGTATGTTTTTACATTTATTGTTCATTAAATTACATAATCTTATTTATCGCATTTTATTTTGATTCTTTTATATATATATATTTATATTTATAATAAATTACTATTAAATGAAAGAGTACATTTCAATATACTTAATTTTAATTTTTTCCATTTTAAAGAAAATAATTATAAAAATGAAGTATATAGTTCTTTTTTATTACAAAAAATGTATTTCGTTTATTTTCTACTTAAATATATTCTTTGCTATGAATTATATTTATGTTTTATGTAATATTTTTAATTGAACTGTTAATTTAGTAATAAACATCTGAAAAAAGATATTAAAATTATTAATTTTTTTTCATTAGAACATGCACATATTTTTTCCATAGAATTAAATTTAACCATAAAAAGTTTTATAAATTTTCCTTTATTTTATTTTTAATAGTACTTTATTGGTATTTGAAGGAAAAAGTTGTGGTAATGCAAACATTTGCTTTTCTTATTATTTTTAATATATTTATTTTATCAAAATTTTCACATAAATATTATTTAATTATAAAAATTATAGAATAACACAAGTTAGATATTTTTATAAATAACTCCTTCCTTTATTAACATTTTATGTTAATTAACAGATACTATAATTAATATAATATTATACAATTATATATTTTATATATTAAATATATCATCCTTTTTCTTATAATTGTAGTAAAAAAAAGACATTATTAATCTTTTAAAAATCATAATTAACAACTTATACGGGAAATAACAAGTTATCCATGTATATTTTCTGGTTAAAAAAAAATTAAAAATTCATTACTTTTTTTATTTAATTCTGTAAATTATTTTTTTTGTTGAGTATCTTTTTATAATATTTTATTAATTATTCTTCAGATGATAATTTGATGCAAAGATTAGTTTGGGTAACTAAATAGGTCATCTGTGTAGAATTTAATTTTTATTAATCTAATTAATTTTGGGTCAACTGGATATAAAATTTGATGTTTAAAACTAGTATAGAAAAAATTTTGATATTATTAGAATTTAACTATACGCTTTTAAAATCTTGTTAATATCTTTAATTTAAATTTGCTAGTTCATTTTAAAAATTTATTTTATGCATAACAAGTAGTTTTAATGAGTATTTAAATTTTTGAAAAAAATGAGAACTTTTTCTTAAGTAAATATGTGTCTCTAAAATGATAGGCATTCAACTGTGTTAACTACTTCTATAAATTTTAATTAATTCAGGTATTAATTAAATTTTGCAATAGTTAAAATTAGAAGATACTAATCTACATGTTTTTTAATACTTTTTGTGTTCAATAATTGGTTAATAAAAGGCTTTATTAGCCTTTTAGGAAAATAAAAGGACTAGTTATATGAAGAATTGTTTTATTAACTGGGTGTTCGGAGACATTGCTAGAGTACTAAACAAACCAATTAATAAAGAGCATGTAGAGATGACTCTACGATTTTCTTATACTTATGTATATTCATATATGCTTTGAACGAATGATCTTTAATCATAAACTACTTCGTTCAGCATTCTTTTGCTTCAATAAGTATTTATTTACTTTAATAAATAAATCCTTATTTTATTAAAAATTTAAACACTTATTTAACATTAACTATTAATTGATTATAATTATTAGTTTATTTATTACGAGTTATACTCAGCAATCATTTTATATTGCTATCGAATTAACAAAACACAAATACTTATTAAAAATGCAAATAAATTATATGCATATTAATTACATGAAAATTTTATCTTCATATGTATAAAATTTTCTTTCTCACAAATTCAAAATATGAATATTATGCAAATTAAACACTTTACAAAAATATCATTATCTTCTTAAAAAAAAATCTCTCTCTCTGATTTTTTTCTCTTCTCTTCCAAAAAAAAATAAATTTAAATCTTTTTTTTTTATTTATTTTTTTTTATCTTTATCTTTTTCGAAAGAAACATTTCTCAAAAAAAAAATCCAATAAATTTTTTTTTTTTNTTTCTTCTTGTAATTTAAAATGCATAAAATATATTATTATTTTTTTTTTTTGAAAATTATTTAATTTGTCGAAAGATAAAAGAAAAAGTTACTGACTAAATATTTTCTTTGTAATAGATTTTTCATTGAACTTTTATGAAAAAATTTTCTACGAAGATAATAAATTTTTAGGATTTGTTATATTTATATGATTTAATTTGCTTTCTATTAATTGTTTATAATTATTAATTTGAGAGTAATGAATTTGCACTGTTAAATATTACTTATAACATTATATGTAAAATATATGTTATTAAAATCACTAATTAATGAAGATTTAAATCTTTGATTAAGATACGGGATTTTTATAAAAATAAATAAATGCCTCTTAAAAACAATAATCGCTCATAATGTAGATTATATATAAAAACTTTTAATGGTTTTTATAATTAAAACTATATTTAATTTCATTAAATTAGTAAAAGTAACTTTACGAAACTTCGCGTGCTCATTATTAATATGTTTCTTAAATATTCTAAGAAAGTCATTGAATAAACAATTAACCATTTAATAATATAAAAACACAACAAAATTTCATTGAATTTTCTGAAAATTTATTTTAACTCTTCATTCAATATATATTTATTATATTAATATTTCTTTCAGATTTTCTCATATTTCTTCTTTTTATATACATTACTTTTTCCTTAAAATTTTATCAAATTATATGAATTAATTTTATTCTAATTTTTTTTTTTTTTTTTTTTTTTATATATTATTGGTTAATATATGGATTTATTAACCTTTTTGGAAAATAAAAGGAATAGTTAAATGAAGAATACGAAGTTGATCATGCACACACAAAAAAAAAAAAAAAATGATCAATTTTTTTTGTGTGTACTTTTTTTTTTAAATAAAAAATCCAAAGACGGTCAGGAAAAAAAAAAGATAAAAAAAAAAATCAATTGGAAAAAGATTCGTTACCAATAAATAAAAAAAAAAAAAAAAAAAAAAAAAAAAAATTTTTTTTTTTNTAATTTTTTTTTTTTTTTTTTTTTTTATATATTATTGGTTAATAAAAGGCTTTATTAACCTTTTCGGAAAATAAAAGGATAGTTAAATGAAGAATACGAAGTTGATCATGCACACACAAAAAAAAAAAAAAAATGATCAATTTTTTTTGTGTGTACTTTTTTCTTTAAATAAAAAATCCAAAGACCGTCAGGAAAAAAAAAAGATAAAAAAAAAAATCAATTGGAAAAAGATTCGTTACCAATAAATAAAAAAAAAAAAAAAAAAAAAAAAAGAATTTTTTTTTTTGGGAATGAAATATGATTTTGATGTATTTTGTAAAAGAAAAATTTATACATATAACAAAGAAATTTTCATGTAATTAATATTTATATAATTTTTTGTATTGTCAATAATTGTTTATGTTTGTTAATTCAACGGCAATATATATTAATTGCTGGATGCAACTCATAACAAGGAAACAAATAATTTACATTTAATTAATAATCAATGTTCAATAGGGATTTAAATTTTTAATAAAAATCTTTATTTTTATTAAAGTAAATAAATGCCTATTGAAATTAAAGAATGCCGAATGAAGTAGATTACATAATTAAGGATCGCTCGTTCAAACCATTTAAAAATATATATATAAATACATCAAAACGGTAGAGGCAACTCTACATACTCTTTATTAATTTGTTTGTTCAGTACTCTAGCAAAGTCTTCAAACACCCAATTAATAAAACAATGATAAAACATATATAGTATATAAGGTGCTTAAAGGATAATGATCAAATAATATTTTAGAATAATTATAATCGTACATACCTAGTTAATAAAAAGCATTATTAACCTTTTTGAGAAAAAAAAAATTAATAGCTGCATTAAAAATATACAGTTATCCATGCAAGCACTAGACATATAAAAAAAAAAAGATTTTGTTAATGTTTTTATTTTTTTTTTTATGTTGAAAATATAAAAAAATATATATTATTAGTTTTTTTTTCTGGATTTGACAATATTGAGAAATTGGTGAAAACATCTAGTATAGTAAATCTTATTTGATAATTTTTAAACGAAATCTTATACTATCAGTGTTTAATTTTTCTAGTTTATAATAATTATATAATTTTAAATTTGTTATTTTATAATCTCTTATTTTTGTTAATTTAATAACAATTGTTTAGGATTACTGAATATTATTATTCATAACATTATAATTAAAATATATCTAATTAAAAAATGATAACTAAGAAAGATTTAAATTTTTAATAAAAACATAGTATCTTTATTAAAGTAAATAAATTCCTCTTAAAAACAATAAATTATCAATAATGTAGATTTCATAAGTATAATTTACTTGTTTATAGTTTTAAAATTATATTTAAATTAATTAAACTAGTATAAGCAATTTTATATGCTCTATATTAATAAATTTGTAAAGTGCTCCAGCAAAACCGTTATATGGTGAATTAATATATCAATATTTTAATATAGATATATTTATTTTAATATTGTTGATATTTAAGAAGAGAAAACAATTTTAATTTTATTTTAATATAATAAAAAATATGTATATAAATTACATTTAAATTATAAAAAAATTAAAATTAATGTTGACTCAAATATATAAATTTTTATAATAATCACCATTAATACGATGGTAATCTAATTACTGAATTTTTATATTTTTTTATGTTAGGTTTTCGAAATTTTATTCAAATAGATATCATGAATTATAATTAGCATCATAAGTTGTTTATAAAAAATTTAATAATGTATATAAATTTATATAAATCTAATAACATAATATTTCTTCATAATTTGTATAAAATACCATTTGCTCCACAATAATATTAAGCATGTATTCGCTTTTTTTTCTATTATTTTACATATATATATTAATGAAGATTGTACAAAATATATATTAATTATATCCTATTAAAATATTCATGTTAATATAGTTTTATAATATAATCTTATAAAAATATATTACAAAAAAATTCTTTTAGATTAATATATATTTTTTTTTAATATTATAATTATCTTAATAATTAATACAATAATTAGTATATTATTTTACATTATAAATAATATATATATATTATTGATTATTTTAACTTCTTTTTGTAGTTTTTAATATTAAACAACTATTTACATCAATTAATAAAATTGCATGCTAATAAATCTATTTCATTTATATTACATTTTAATTATTAAAAATATCATTAAAATTATTGTTATATTATTGCTTAAGTAGTATTACCATTAATATGGTTATCATTTATTTTTACATTAAATATAATTGCAAATTATAATTGTTTCATCTTTTGTAATTATTTAAAATTAAATTTTAGAAATTACATAAATTTTTATCTGTTTTCTCATTATAATCTTTATATTATATGTCGTTTTATTCCTCATACATTACTTGCAATTAAATGTACAAAATTTCCTTCTGAACTTTTTTTTTTTCACATTAATATAAATAACATGCCTCTTTTTTTTAACATTATTATTATAATAAAATTAGAATTTATTATATTTCAAGTAATGGAAATACATTTATTGATATTAAAGATTTTAAATATATATATTTTTTTTCAACATCTCTTTTGTGATTAGAGTATTTTTAAGGTTAATTAACATGAGTTATTATTATTTTAATATTATTACATTTTTCTTCTTTTTTATTGAGGATTTAAATAATAATTATTTTATAAAATATGTTTTTAGGGGATTTTCATCTTATATTTAGCTTGTTATTTAATTTATTAAAGATTAAAGAATGTAATATATCATTTTATTGTTTCAACATTATCAGCTGTCATTTTTTTATATATATTTCTCTTTTTTTCTTTATTATATAAGCACAGAATATTTTGAAGAAAATATATAATATGAATATTTTAAAATAAAATTTTCAAAAAAAAATTATTTTTCATTATATTATTTAAGAAATTAAAGTTCTTTAAATTTTTCATTTCCACTTTTACTATAAATATTGTATTGAAAAAATTCAATGATTTTTATTTCATATTTAGTTCTTGCTGTTTTATCTGATAATATTTTTAATTTATCAAGTAGGTACGTAACTTTTATCGTTACCATAAATTGAAAATAGTACAATTAAAATATTTCATGACAATTATTTTTTTTAATTGGTGATATTTTTCTTTCTTAATTTATAATTTATTAACTATTTTACATTTTGTTGATTTAAAAAAAATTACATGCATTATTTTTAAGAGAAAATTATTTTAGAATTATATATTATATTCTAATAAATATTAATGACCATTATTATTATTATAAATTATTATAAAATGTTTTATATTTGAAAATTTGAATTTAAAAATATTAAGCCAGAAAATATATAATATATTGTTATAATTACTTAAAATAATATAAAGAAAATATATTGACATAATTATTATTAAATCACAAACCATTTTTCCCATTTATAAAATTCCAGAATAATATACCAAAATAATAAAAATAAAAATGTTTAGTTATTCAGTAGTGATTGTTTATATTTTTTTTTTTTTAATTTTAATATTCCAATATTTTTGTAACAAAAGGTAATAATTACTTTAGAAGATTTGCAAATTTTTATTTTTTTAAATTTATATTTTCATATAAAAAATAATTATCATAAATTTAATTTAATTTTTTTATTTAATATAACTTCTGTAGTTTTGAGATTAGCAATAAAAATTTAAATATTGTATCAAATTTGATAGGTGCAAGAGTATTAACAGAACAACAACTAAGTCCAATAATTAGAACAGTAAGATCAAGTAGTGATATTGAATGTGAACTTGTTGAATTACATGAATTTATTCATAAAGTTCTCTTTGATAAGTCGGGAAAATTATCAAGTAATTTCACAGGAGATAATACTGTAGAATATACTAATTGGATTAGTAACAAAAATATGGATATTGTGAGAGCATTAAATACTCATCCAGAACCTAATAATAAATATTTTTTAAATAATTTTGTTTATCTATGGAGTAAATTGGCAGAAGAATTTGATGTGTATTCCTATGTTAATTGGGTTTATCAGGTAATGTTAAATGGTAGAATTTTTAATAATAAACCACGTACTATACCTTTGTTATCATCCACATCCCCCTCATCAATCACACCTGCGACATCAGCAGTTTCTTCGTTAGTAAATAATACTTTATCTGAAATAATAACAAACGCTTCTTCTATATCTACAAGTCAATTAAAGAACTTAACTACATTAACACCTTCAATTGAAACTGAGACTATAATTACATCTGAGAATAATTCATCTTTATTAATGCCTGTAGAACATAGTAATTTACATAAAGCATTTTGTTGGTTTTTCTATGATCCAAAAAATTTTATTGCTTTATATATTCCACTTGTTGTTGTTGGAAGGCTATTGTTTTTTATATACCTTTACAAAGTAATATAAAATTCACAATAAAAAATATTTATATATTTTATTTTTAATAATTACTTCTTAAAATTGCCATTATATGCATATAAAAAAGATTTACTTCTAATTTCTAATTTCATCAGCAGAATACTCATACCAGATCAGTGTTAGGAAAAGGTAATCCAAAAAAAAAAAAAGGAAAAAGGAGAATGCATAAAATGGACAATGGTTATAATATTCATGAGCACTCAGAATTTCCTCCTATATACCCAGTTTGATGAAATGAAACAATAAAATGAAGTCAAAGATAATATAAATTCTTACGCAGGTATATATATAATATAGAATGGTTGTATAATAAATAGATATAATTAAAGGATTTTATTTTAAAAAAGTTTAAATTTTTTCTTTGTATGTTCTGACATTTATTGTTCATTATAGTACATAATCTTATTTATCACATTTTCTTTTGATTCATTTTTATATATATATTTATATTTATATTAATAATACATTACTATTAAATGAAACAGTACATTTCAAGATACTTAATTTTAATTTTTTCCATATTAAAGAAAATAATTATAAAAATGAAGTATATAGTTCTTTTTTATTACAAAAAATGTATTCCGTTTATTTTCTACGTAAGTATATGCTTTGATATTAATTATATTTACGTTTTATGTATTATTTTTAATTGAACTGTTATTTTAGTAATAAACATCTGAAAAAAAATATGCAATTTATTAATTTTTTTTCATTAGAACATGCACATATTTTTTCCATAGAATTAAATTTAACCATAAAAAGTTTTTATAAATTTTCCTTTATTTTATTTTTAATAGTATTTTATTGGTATTTGAAGGAAAAAGTTGTGGCAATGCAAACATTTTTTTTTCTTATTATTTTTAATATATTTATTTTATCAAAATTTTCACATAAATATTATTTAATTATAAAAATTATAGAATAACATAAGTTAGATATTTTCATAAATAACTCCTTCCTTTATTAACATTTTATGTTAATTAAAAGAAACTATAATTAATATAATATTATACAATTATATATTTTATGTATTAAATATATCATCCTTTTTCTTATAATTGTAGTAAATAAAAGACATTTTTAATCTTTTAAAAATCATAATTAACAACTTATACGTAAAATAACAAGTTATCCATATATATTTTCTAGTTAAAAAAAAATTAAAAATTCATTATTTTTTTTTTAATTCTGTAAATTATTTTTTTTGTTGAGTATTTTTTTATAATATTATATTACTTATTTTTCAGATGATAATTTGATGTAAAGATTAGTTCGGGTAACTAAATAAGTTATCTGTTTAGAATTTAATTTTTATTAATTTAATTAATTTTGGGTCAATTAGATATAAAATTTGATGTTTAAAACAAGTATAGAAAAAATTTTGATATTATTAGTATTTAACTATACGCTTTTGAAATCTTGTTAATATCTTTAATTTAAATTTGCTAGTTCATTTTAAAAATTTATTTTATGCATAAGAAGTAGTTTTAATGAGTATTTAATTTTTGAAAAAAATGAGAACTTTTTCTTAAGTAAATATGTGTCTCTAAAATGATAGGAACTCAATTGTGTGAACTACTTCTATAAAATTTAATTAATTGAGGAATTAATTAAATTTTGCAATAGTTAAAATTAGAAGATACTAATCTACATGTTTTTTATTAATTTTTATGTTCAATACTTGGTTAATAAAAGGCTTTGTTAACCTTTTTGTAAAATAAAAGGACTAGTTATATGAAGAATACTTAGTTGCTCATGCACTGGTTAATAAAAGGCTTCATTAACCTTTTTGGAAAATAATAGGACTAGTTAAATGATGTATACGAAGTTGATCATGCATACACACACACAAAAAAAAATTGATGATTTTTTTTTTGTTTGTACTTTTTAAAAAAAAAGTACAAAGACTGTCAGGAAAAAAAAATTTGATAAAGAAGAAATGTAAAAATAGTCAGAAAAAAAATTGATTAAAAAATCAATTTTTTTAAAATATTTGTTACTAATAAATAAATAAAAAAATAAAAAAATAAAAAAAAAAAGAATTTTTTTTTTTTAGAGATAGGAAAGGAAATATTTTTATGATAAATTTTGTAAGAAGAAAATTTTATACATATTATAATAAAATTTTCATGTAATTAATATTTATATAATTTATTTGTTTTTGTCAATAATTATTTATGTTTTGTTAATTAAACGGCAATATATATTAATTGCTGAACCTAATTCATAACAAATAAACTAGTAAATATAATTAATTAATAATTAATGTTAAAAAAGTATTTAAATTTTTAATAAAAATAAGGATTTTTATTAAAGTAAATAAATGCCTATTGAAATAAAAGAATGCTGAACGAAGTAGAGCACATAGTTAAGAGTTACTCGTTAAAGCATATAAAAATATATATAAATATACAAAAATCGTAGAGGCACTTCTGCATGCTCTTTATTAATTGGTTTGTTCAGTACTATAGTAAAGTCCCCGAACACCCAGTTAATGTAACACTTACCTACAGCTTATAATCACTACTTTTAACCTTTCATTTTTAATTTTAGATATCTCACGAGATAAAGACAATTAAGGTTTACATTGATTATTATCATTATAATGTTTCAATCGATTTTTTTCAAAATATAACTTTTATGAAATAATATTACCAACATTAATATATTTAGTTGCTATTAGTGGTTTTTTTTTTTTTAATCATTTAAATATTCATGCGCTTGTTTCCATTTGTTGTTTAATAAATTGTTCTTATTTCTAAAGTATTTTTAGGTAATAACTTTTAAAAATCAAGACATATACAGTTCATCCAAAATATAATATGATATTTATCCTAAAGCTTCGTAAGATGTATTATTATATATCAATATGTCATTTTTCATTATTTCTTCAATATATATATCTTTTTCCTTCTATATGGTCTTAAATAAGTAATCGAGGCTTTAATAAGAGTTTTAATTATAACATTTCCTTGAGGATAATAAGAAATTGTGTAATATAATTTTATTTGTAATTCTTATGTGACATATTTTTGAAATTCTTGATTCATATAAATAGAACAATCATCAGTAAAAATACTTCTAGGACATCCAAATGTAGGAAACCAAGTATTTCTCATCATAGAAATTTCATCAATGGAAGTAGGTGTCATTTTAATGGCACTAGTAATATAAACCGTTAATAATAATCCATAGCCATTTAAATATATTATTCTTTTCTTATGTCTTAGGTCTAATAATATCTAACGATATGATGCCAAATAAATTAGGTTTTGATAATGTTTGATTAATATTAGTCTTAAACTTTCTAATACTGATTTCGTAACCAACTAATCAGTTTAAAACTTATTTCTTAAGATTTAAAATAATACTAGACCAGCAAATGTACTTTGCATTTTCTTTAAAGTTTTATTGACTCTGGGATATCTGACAAACTTATTATTATGGAATTAGTGCATTAAATGAACCACATATCTTTCTGATATATGTAACAACCCTCTTTTATAGTGAATAGGAAAACCATTTCTCCATGCTACATATGTTGGAATATTATTCTTTTCTTCTTGAAACACATCAGCTATTTCTTAACAAGTGGAATAAATCAAAAGTTTTATAATTTTTCGGCGGTTTATTATAAAAAAAAGTCATATAAATAAGAGGAAAGTATCATTATTTATTAATCTAATTATTCAATCACCTAGGCTGTTTTCAATCTCTTAAACCTGATCAAATTCCATATTAAATTCTGATAACCTTAATTTCTATCTATATAATTTTTCATTGTTAGTAGAATATATTCCAACTATATTCCTACAATAAATCTCGATCATTGCTTTAGATATTTTAATATAATAACCAAATGGTTCACAAGCTATTACCATTGAATGAAATTCTTGTTTTATTGTACTCTATTTCCACTGAACGTCATCCATCTTTTATGATGTATGATGAAAATATTTAGTTTGAACAGAATCATTAATCTAAGCTAATACAGATCCTATAACATAATCAGATGAGTCAGTATAAAATGATATATGGTTTTCTATGCTGAGAAAATGGCAAATAAGTTATTTTACTTACTTTTTCTTTTATTTATTCAAAAATACCGAGAACGTTCTTTATTCCAGATGAACTTTTACCTTTTAGTTCATAATCAAACTAGCTTAAATACATATGAGGAAAAATTCTTAAGATAGTTCTATAATAATTAGAAGCTCCTACAAATTTTCTCAACTGCTTCTTGGATCCAGATCTTTTTGCTCCAATTATTGTTCTTATCTTATCTAATGAAGGTCTAAGTCCTTTGTCATCGATAATGTATTCTAAGTAAGCTATAGATGTTTTAAAGAATTCACATTTGTCTACATTTATTCCTAAACTATTATCAGTGAGTAATCTATATACTTTTCCTAATCCATTAAAATATTTATAAATTTTGTTTAAATGATGATGTTATCAATGTTCACAATCACACAGTTTTCTTTAATTAAGTCAATAAAGATATTTTCCATAATTCTTTGGATATGTGTAAGACAATTTTTCCAAAAAAATAGAAATATGTCAAATACAAATGTTCCACGCTTTGGTATCATAAATTTAGTGTATTTTTTACTATTTTCATCTAGTGGTATGTTCTAAAATCCATTTTTAAGATCCACTTTTGAAAACCTTTTAGTATCACAAAATGTTTGGTATATATGTTTTATATGAGATATAGTATATAAATCTTCCAATATATATTTATCCAAATACCTATAATTTATAGTATTTCCCCTTCTGCATTATTTTTTGCTAACCAATATCATAGGTGTAATTTATCTTGCACTACCAACTCTACTTATAATATCTATTTCTATCATTAAGTCAATTTTTTAATGAACTTCAATATTTCCTTACTCAAAGGTCTGAAATAATATCCCTGGTCTATAAATAATATTGCTGACCTATTTTTAATAACATTTTAATAAATAAAATCTGTAAAAACCTTTTTATTTTTGTGTGCTAAAATGGGAGGAAATGTGCACATGTAAATAAGTGAACTAAAAAACAAATATTTGCATTAAAAATAATTACATTAAAAAAAAAAAATACTCACTTTAAAGGTTAATGCACTAAAAAAAAAAAAAATATAGATATATTTTATTATATTTTTTTTTGTGTTTACTAGCAGTTATATATAAAAAATGATGTGTTTTTCTTTGTATGTAACGCTAAATTATAAGAAAATTATTATTATGATAATCTTTTTATTTTATTATTATTTTTTCTTTTAAGGGAAAATAATAATGTAATATATTTTTTTTTTATGAAATATTAAAAATGATATTCTAAATATAATACACATATAATATTGTTTAAATTAACTAAAATAGTAACTAACGTAATTAAAACTTAATGTTAATTAATGTTTGTAGTTCGCTTAATATTTCATTTTAATTGAAACAAAGTAAAGATTTTCTTTGTTATCTATTTATTAATTTGTTTGTTCAATGCTAGTAAAGTTAATAAAATGCTATTAATAAATCGATCTCTGAGGTTTTCCTAGAACTTCGATAGAAATTTTATGTATGTCTGATATTTTTTCATTTTATTTTACCAAAGATACGAACTAGATTCTAATAATTTTCCAAATTTATACCTATTATCTGTATACTTCAAACCATTTTTGTTAATAAAATTTTAAATTTTTATCTGGTTAGTCTTTTCTGAATTTTTTTCTTCTTCCTTAACTTCCATTATATATATAAAATTTTTTTTATTCTTCATTATGTAATATCTCAGTTTATTACTATGTCACCTGTTAAAATAAGTGGTTTTTCTATAATTATTATAGCAAATTTTTTTTAGGTTGTTTATTAGTATATTTACATTAATTGTGACTCTTTTAGACATTTGCGCTTTTTTATCATTGCATATTCCACAAACTTTATTTCATGAAATTTTAAAATCAGGTTCCATACTAGTTTTTTTTACAGATGAAGTATATAAAGAATATAATTCAGCTTCAGTGATTATCAAAACATCTATTTTTTTTCCATTTATTTTAACTATTTATTCAGAATTAGCGTATAATTCTTTAACGTTCTCATTACTTTGTAATTTATTAGTAGATGATTTATTTTTTTCAATTTCTTCTATTTTTTTTTCCTCTTTTATTGTTTTCATCGACTCCTTATCTTTATATATATTATAATTCTATTTCCTTTCCTTACAACTTTTTTATCTTTTTCTTTTGTCTTATTATTTTAATATATTTCTTTTTGTTTTTGTCTTTTCAAGTGTCTAACTGTTAAGAAATATAATTTTTCATTTAACTATGTTTTTTGAGGATCAAATTCATTTTAAGTATCTTAAAATTTATGTCATATCTATTATTTGTTGTTATTCGTTTAGATTCATTTTCTTTATCTCTAGGTAATTTTTTTCTATATAAGAATGTTAAGTGATCTATCATATTGTAATTATCACATTTTTTCTCGTGATGTACACTTATCCTTTTTAAGATGACTTTTTCCCCCCAAAGGAATCATTTATTAACATGTGTAATATTATTATATTCTATTTCTCAACTATTCTTTCTATCTATGTTGTTTACTTCTACTATTTCAAACTTATTCTAACACCCTAGTATTAATTCCAGCTCATATTATTCATAGAATCCTTAAACTTATCATTCATTGGCATTTTTAAAGGTATTGTACTTTTTATACTATGATCTATAAATAATTCTACAAACTTCTTTCACATAGTATTAAGATAAATAGATAGAATAAAAATGTTTTATTTTGCGTATTCTGAATCGTGGGGAAAATATGAAATCATAAATGTATACACTAAAATAGTTATTCAGAAAGTACGTACACTAAAAAAATAAATAAATATTAATAACTATTTTTTTTGTGTGTATTTATTTACAATTAAAAAAAAAGATATTTTAAAAATATTTTTTTTTGATATATCCTACTGACTTAAAATGTAAACTAAAAAAAAAAATTAATTTTTTTTTCTAAATGATATATATATTTCCATTCAGTGTATATATTTAAGTTAAAATGTAATGTAAAAAAAACTACATTTTGGATTGTTGAGCAAACTAAATTAAAAATAATATAATTAACCAATGAGTAGCATTTGATTTTGATTAATAAAAATAAATAATATAAATTAAAATTTTAAATTTAAATTAAGTAAAGTTTACTATACATGATCTTTATTAATTTGTTTGTTTGATACAAGTAAAGTCATTAAATAAAAAATTAGTAAATCATTTGAGAACAACAATAAAAATATCGAAAACAGGACAACCAATACTAACATTAGATTAGCAATCAAAAATGGAAAGAGAGTTATCAATCCTTGTATTAAATGTACTATTGGATATAATATATTTTAATAAATCACATCAATTTTAAATTAGAAAAGGTGGTGAAATAATCAGAGTTAAAATACTAGAAAAACTTCTGAAAATTGATAAAAAACCCTTAGAAGAATACTTTAAATGGTTTATGCTATTTGAGTATAAGGAAAAAATATTAGAGCTAACTAAACTAGAAGTATGTATGATGCTGGAATCTTTAGCACCAAAGATCTATGCATGATGGATATTTAAATTGACAGCAAACGATAAAATAGTTAATATGCTGCAGTTTCAAATTGAAGTAGTGCTTAATAAAAGGAATTATTAACCTTTTTAAGAATTAAGATGACTAAATGAAAAATATTCAGTTAGCCACGCAAGAACTACATAAAAGAAAAAAAAATTAACAAATAATTTTTTTTTGTTTCTTTTTATAAATAAAATATGTAAAAAAATATATTTATTTTTTTTTTTAAAAGAAATTTTCTATGAAAAAGAAAGAAATAATTGAAAAATATAAGAAATTATTTATTGACAGAAGAATTTTTTTGTAGTGAATTTTTTTTTTTGAGTTTTTTTTTAAGAGAAAATATTATATACATTTTAATAAAATTTTCATTTTTATGATATTTATATAATTTAATTTATATTTCATTAATTACTCATGCTTGTTAACGTAAAAGAAGTGTACATTAGTTTCTATACATTATTTATAACATTATAAGTAAAATATAAGTAATTAAAAATTGATAACTAAAGAGGATTTGAATTTTTAATAAAAATATAGTATTTTTATTAAAGTAAATAAATGTGTCTTGAAAACAATGAATAATCATCGAAGTAAACTACATAAGTACAGCTTAATTGTTTATAAAATTTAAAATTATATATAAAATCCTTAAATTAGTAGAACCTGCTGTACAAACTCTTAATTAATCTGTCTGTTTAATATTCTAGCAAAGTAACATAACAGGAAGTTAATAAATCAAGTAGCTAAATTACTTTTGAAGACACAGATGAGAAATTTTTTCAAATAGTGAAATTATATTCTACTGAAAGAAAAAATAGTGTACTAGGAGCCATGAACTCATTTATTGAAGATTACACTATATATACCTTTAATTGTTTAAGCTTTGGTGAAGCATATAGTATTAGTAGACAAGATATTTGAAGATGCTTTAGAAAATATATCCATAAAAGATGTTCAAATAAAAAAATTGTAAGATTTCCATAGAACAAAAATTTTAGATATAATATTCCGTTATTACTAAATTTGGAAAAAAGAGATAGGAGGTCACATGAAAAATATAATACATGTATATATGCTGCTGATAAGTTTAAAGAAGAAACTATGCAAATAGATTTCATAATAATATTACCAAGTTTTATTAATGTGAAAAAAAATGTCATCTTAAAAAAAATTATATATATTCCAAGAAAAGATGCAATAATGGTAACACGATATATGATCTGGTATCAGTGCGTACAAATAAAGTAATTAGAGATAAGGAAAATAAAATTAGAAGCATAATAAAATATAAAAGGCACGATATTAGTTTTTAGTTTATTAAAAATTAAACTAATTTGAAAAAAATGGTATTAATGAGTAAATATTTGGATAAACAACAAGGGAGCATTGAAAAACAAAAAGAAAGAGTAAGTGTAAAATAACATGGTAAAAAACAAGAGAGAGATAAAAAGAAATAAGCATAAGTGAATCACTTATTAATAAATTACATAGCAATGAAAATAATATAGGATTCGGTATAAATGCCAAGTGAATAGTTTAAATAAATGGAGGAAAGGTATATGTTTTATTATATACCATATCTGAGATTTATATTATATTTAATTCATATACCAAAGAAATTGACGCAAAGACAGATTTATATGTTTCATCAATTTAGTGAAATATTCAGTGAAGAAAAGGTATACATGTCTAAAAAAGTTGTAATTAGTATGAAATCAACAAATAAATAGGCTAAAACAAGATCTGCAATAGTAAATATAGAAAACCACTTATTTCAACCAGTGGTAGTGTAGTTATGAATCAGGATATAACATTATGAAGAATAATGACAATTACATATATATAATAGTATCTAAGAAAGATAAAAAAAGAGAGAAAAAAATATTAATTAAGCAATAATTCAAAATTTTATTAACAAAACGTATCTGTAGTTTCAAGAAAGTAAGGATAAATTGAGAAAACTATTCAAATATAACTCATTGCTTGAAATAAACAAAATAAGTAAAGTATCAGATAAATATAAAATTTCTATTGAAATTCTAGGAAAATCTCATAGAAATAATCCCATACCTTTCAGTAAAGAGATGTTAATTGAAATTGAAAATAAAATTGGTAAAATGATAAAAAAAAAACGTTATATATATATAGTTTATAATGAAAATTGAACCCCGCATATGGTGTTAGTATGAAGGATAGTAAAAGAATTTCTATAATTTATAGGTATTTGAAAAAATATATATTGGAAGATTTATATACTATATCTCATATTAAACATAGATACCAGATATTTTATGTTACTAAAATGTTTTCAAAAATGGATCTTAAAAATGAATTTTAGAACATAGCACTAGATGAAAATAGTAAACAATACACTAAATTTATGATACCAAAGCGTGGAACATTTGTATTTGACATATTTCTATTTTTTATGAAAACTAGTCCTACACATATACAAAGAATTATGTAAAATATCTTTATTGACTTAATTAAAGAAAACTGTGTGATTATGTACATTGATAACATCATCATTTAAACAAAATTTATAAATATTTTAATGTATTAGGAAAAGTATATAGATTACTTACTAATAATAGTTTAGGAATAAATGTAGACAAATGTGAATTCTTTAAAACATCTATAGCTTACTTAGAATATTGATTTATTAATTGGGTGTTCGGGGACTTTACTATAGTACTGAATAAAGCAATTAATAAAGAGCATGTAGAGATGCCTCTACGATTTTTGTATATTTATATATATTTTTATTTGCTATGAACATGTGATCTTTAACTATAATCTACTTCGTTCAGCATGCTTTTATTTCAATAAATATTTATTTACTTTAATAAAAATCCTTATTTTTATTAAAATTTTAAATACTTATTTAACATTAATTATTAATTAATTATAATTACTAGTTTATTTGTTATGAGTTATATTCAGCAATTATTTTATATTGCTGTTGAATTAACAAACATAAACAAAAATAAATTATATAAATTTTAATTACATGAAAATTTTATTGTTATATGTATAAAATTTTCTTTTACAAAATTCATCATAAAAATATTTCATTTAATTCCTCCTGAAAAAAAAAAATTTCTTTTTTTTTTTTTTTTTTTTATTCATTTATTTTTTAGTAACAAATATTTTAAAAATTTGATTTTTTTTTAATCAATTTTTTTTCCTGACTATTTTTACATTTTTTTATGAAATCCTTTTTTCCTGACAGTCTTTGTACTTTTTTTTAAAAAGTACAAACAAAAAAAAGTCATCATTTTTTTTATTTTTGTGTGCATATGCATGACCAACTTCGTATACTTCATTTAACTAGTCCTTTTATTTTCCAAAAAGGTTAATGAAATCTTTTATTAACCAAATACATTATCGATGACAAAGGACTTAGAATTCATTAGATAAGATAAGAACAATAATTGGAGCAAAAAGATCTAGATCCAAGAAGCAGTTGAGAAAATTTGTAGAGGCTCCTAATAATTGTAGAAACTATAATAGGAATTTTTGCTCATGTATATTTAAGCTAGTTTGATTATAAACTAAAAGGTAAAAGTTCATCTGGAATAAAGAACGTTCTCGGTATTTTTGAATAAATAAAAGAAAAAGTAAGTAAAATAACTTATTTGCCATTTTCTCAGCATAGAAAACCTTATATCATTTTATACTGACTCATCTAACTATGTTATAGGATCTGTATTAGCTTAGATTAATGATTCTGTTCAAACTAAATATTTTTATCATACATCATAAAAGATGGATGACGTTCAGTGGAAATAGAGTACAACAAAACAAGAATTTCATTCAATAGCAATAGCTTACGAAGCATTTGATTATTATATTAAAATATCTAAAGCATTGATCGAGATTGATTGTAGGAATATAGTTGGAATATATTCTACTAACACTAAAAAATTATATAGATAGAAATTAAGGTTATCAGAATTTAATATGGAATTTGACCACGTTTAAGAGATTGAAAACAGCCTAGGTGATTGAATAATTAGATTAATAAATAATGATACTTTTCTCCTATTTATATGACTTTTTTTTATAATAAACCACCGAAAAATTATAAAACTTTTGATTTATTCCACTTGTTAAGAAATAGCTGATGTGTTTCAAGAAGAAAAGAATAATATTCCAACATATGTAGCATGGAGAAATGGTTTTCTTATTCACTATAAAAGAGGGTTGTTACATATATCAGAAAGATATGTGGTTCATTTAATGCACTAATTCCATAGTAATAAGTTTGTCAGATATCCCAGAGTCAATAAAACTTTAAAGAAAATGCAAAGTACATTTGCTGGTCTAGTATTATTTTAAATATTAAGAAATAAGTTTTAAACTGATTAGTTGGTTACGAAATCAGTATTAGAAAGTTTAAGCCTAATATTAATCAAACATTATCAAAACCTAATTTATTTGGCATCATATCGTTAGATATTATTAGACCTAAGACATAAGAAAAGAATAATATATTTAAATGGCTATGGATTATTATTAACGGTTTATATTACTAGTGCCATTAAAATGACACCTACTTCCATTGATGAAATTTCTATGATGAGAAATACTTGGGTTCCTACATTTGGATGTCCTAGAAGTATTTTTACTGATGATTGTTCTATTTATATTAATCAAGAATTTCAAAAATATGTCACATAAGAATTACAAATAAAATTATATTACACAATTTCTTATTATCCTCAAGGAAATGTTATAATTAAAACTTTCATTAAAGCCTCGATTATTTATTTAAGATAATATACGAGGAAAAAGTTATATATATTGAAGAAATAATGAAAAATGACATATTGATATATAATAATACATCTTACGAAGCTTTAGGTTAAACATCATATTATATTTTGGTTGAGCTGTATATGTGTTGATTTTTAAAAGTTATTACCTAAAAATACTTTAGAAATAAGATCAATTTATTAAAACAACAAATAGAAACAAGCGCATGAATATTTAAATGATTGAAAAAAAAAACCACTAATAGCAACTAAAGATAATAATGTTGATAATATTATTTCATGCAAGTTATATTTTGAAAAAAATCGATTGAAACATTATATTGATAATAATCAATGTAAACCTCAATTGTCTTTATCACGTGAGATAACTAAAATTAAAAATGAAAGGTTAAAAGTAGCGCTTATAAGCTGTATGAAACAAAGAATTTGTCCCATTTTCTAGAATTAAATCATTGGGTAATAAAACTAAAAAAATGTACAAAACTCAAGAAATTTAGTACAAATCACTGAAAAGGATATGAAAAAGCTAGAACTTTACGTAAATTAGAACAAAAAAACTATCCTGATATTTATATAAGAGATATTACAGAACTATAATAATTAAATAAGAATGGAGACAATAATGTGAATAAAAAGACACAAGAAGACTCTGAATTGTAAGGCAACTCAGAGAGAATAAAATAAAATGTCATTATTTTTTTCAAGATTGTAGAATGTAATCTATGATATTATAGAGCTCTCTGTATAATATATAGATGAATAAATAGAATAAAAACATTTTATTTTGTGCATGTTAAATAGCTGGGATAATGTGGAATCATAAATTCGTACGTTAGAATAACTATAAAAAGTATGTACACAAAAAAAAAATTATATATATATTCTTCATTAAAAGTGAATACACTAAAAAAAAAAAAGAATTAAATAAATAATAATAATTTTTTTTTTATTTTTTCTGTGTTTATACAATTTAAAAAAAAGAATATCATGTATTTTTTTTTTTTTTTTTTGGCCTATGAAACTGACTTAATAAAAAAATATATTAAGATAATATTTTTTTTTATTCAAAAAAAAATATAACCTATAAATAAAATTTTAATTTTTTTTTCTGCGGGGGATTAGTGAATATATAAATAACTATAAAGTGTATATTTTATTTTATGTTAAAATGTAATATTGAGGAAGTCACATTATGAAGAGTTAATTAACTTTAGAAAAAAATAATTGTGTGGTAAATAATATTTAATGTTTATTAAAACAAAAATTTTTAGAATAAAATTTTAATTAAACAAAAATTAAATTAAGTAAAGTTTACATACCCTTTATCAATCTGTTTGTTCAATATTGGCACAGTTACTGAACAAACAGTTAATAAATCAAAGGTATGCTAAAGCAAACAACATTGATATTTAATAACAAAATATATGTAGTTATATTTGAAATGAATTATATATAGTCTATTTTTTTGAAGTTATCGCCAAAAATGTATCAAAAAAGAGAAGATTTTATTTAAATGATATAAAAAAATTAGTACATAAAAATCCAAATAAACTTTAAGATAAACGGATAAGTACATTTAAGGTTATTAATTAAGGTAACACTATTTCCTACTAGTTATCGTAATATGAACTTAAATCAATAAATCAATAAAATGGAAATAATCAATACAAACCATATTTGTTCTTCCCATGTAGAGTAACTAAAACTATAGATGAAAATTAAAAACGTTAACTATATGCAATAGGGATAATCTAAAATTATATCTGTATGAAACAAACTATTATATAACAAAACAAAGGAGATATATGAAACTTAAACAAAAAATTTAGTACGTATTACTGAAAGTAATGAGGAAAAACCAAATATTATGAAAAAAATGAAACCTGAAATCTACTTCAATATTTATGAAAGAAACAATTTTTCTTTTTATTATGTAAATAACAACAACAATAATAAGATAGATGAACGTATAAGAAAAGGATATGACATCAAAAAATAAGCAAAAAATAAAAAATTATCATGAAAATTTTTATCTTTGTCTTTTTGGCATAATCAATAAAATACATCATAGATCTATTTAAGAATTTATATAATGATAGTGGCCTTTTTTAAGGATCTGTTTGTTCATAAAAGATAATTATTAGACACTTATGGATATGTGTCTTTGATGACATGTACAACAAATTTTTGTCGGTATAGAAAAACCACAAAGTATGTTACAAAAAAAATTAATGTCTTCTTAAAGGTTTAAGAGGCATATTTATAAATTATGCATGGAATTAGTTATATAATTATATAAAAAATTAATTTTGCTTTTTTATCATTTTTTTTAAAAAAGTATAGTGTGATTATATTTTTTTCATAGTTTTATAAAAACTATAATATTTAGAATAAAAGTGTTTAATATATTGTAAATAAATAATCATATGAGAGGCATATGATAACCTACTTAAATTAATTTTATGATAAATAAAATAAGGGTAGTTTTCTCTACTTCCTCTTTATCAATTTTACTATTCAACGTATTATAAAAGTCTTTAAACAATAAGTTAATGAATCAGTAAAATATTTAAATAAACTAATTTTTAATCTGTGAAAAATTAATCTAAAAGAAAAACAAAAAGGAATTTGTTTCTATTGCTTTATTTTTATGTATTTTTTATAAGACTGTTAATAAAACCAACGTAATTTTATTATTTTATATAAGAATATTGTTTTACATAGTAGAAAAGTTTTATTAAAGAATTAATTTTTATTAAAAATAAGGCAAATTTTCTGTTAAATTAAGTGAATTCTTATAAAATACTAAATAAAATAATGTGTAAACTAGATGAAGTTCACCTATTTTTTACATAAATACATTTTTACAACAACAAAAATTAACAGAAACTACTTTAATGTTCTTTATTAATATGCTTTTTCAATATTTTACATAAATCAATGAATTCCCAATTAATAAATCATTACCTTATAAACATCTTTGAACAAACAATAAATCGATTACATTTTTATAACATGAAAAATGTTTCTATAAAAAAAAAATTATTTTATTTTTATTTTATTCTTCAAAGAAATATTTTACTTTTTCTAAGAATAAATTTGCATATACATTAAATATATATATAAATAAAATTTGTGTTAGCATTATTTTTAGACTTCACATCCCTAACGATTATCAACATATGAGAGTAATTATTATTATATGTTAATTTCCTATTAAGTTGTCTCTGTTGAGAAATGAACAAACAAATTAATAAAGAGCATGGAAAGAAATTTATACTAATTTTTTTACTTAAAAATAATTTAGCAATAAATATATTAGTTAAACTATATTGAAATGATAATATGCAAATACTTACGTTTCATGTATATTACAGTACATATTATAAGATAAATAAGTTATTTCATATAATATTTATTGCTTATTTACATTATTAAATATCTAAATACATTATATATCATTCAAATATAATTATTTACTTTACCTCCAATAAATATTTTATATAGGTAAAGAGTTTAAAGCTTTCTGTTAACTAACATCAGAATTAAGAAATTTTAATGAGATACAGCATTGTTTTTTTTTTTTTGCTGATACATATATCTCTGTATATAATGAATTTGATAACAAATTCTTACATTGTAAAAAACTAAAATATTAAGTTATAATATTTTTACTTAATGGGCACTTATATGTTAATTTTCTCTAAGTAATAATATATATTTAAGAGTAATATTAAGTTTAATATATGATACAAAATCAAATTTAATTTACAATATCACTATAAAAGTATATAATTTTATTAAATGAATTATAAACATTCTTTTATACTTTATATGAACATTATTCAATTTTATAATATAAATGCAATTTAATTAAACATAAATTTTCTATATATAAGAATATTTATTATATTATAAATGTTTCTTTATGTAGGCATAAATAGTATGTGAGAGAAAAAAAAAGTATATAATTATTTTATGTTTTTCTTTTCTTTATCCCTATTTTTTATGCAAGATATTCTACTATTTTGATTATTTTAAAGGACTTTTTCAATATTTATTTCATTTTTTTAAAAAATTTTTTTTTCTTCCTCTTATTTATATATTTTTTTTCTTTACACAAGTATATTACGCACTATCTTTCCAAATTATTACTGTTTTAATCAAAGTTTGCTGCAAACCATTCATTCCATTTACTTTTCAATTGATTTTCCCAAATACCTATATTTTCCATTTTTTTCTCCTTTACTTTTTTCCATTCTTCTTCCATTTGTTGCTTCCAATCAGGATTCTGATAATCTGCAAACCATTTTTCTCTTTGTTCTATTTTAAATGTTTCAAACATAATTCTATCTGTGTTTTTATAAATTGAACATTGTGTATGCATATCATTTCCCTCCTCAAACCATCTTCTCATGAGTGTACGATCATTTCCTTCCAATTTTAAAAGAACTGTTAACCATGAACTAAAAGATATATGATCCTCTTTTTTTCTTTGAAGACCTTCCAATTCTCTCCATTCATTATTCATTTTAGTCTCTAGATCCTCAAACTCGCTATTAAAATTTTCAATGTCGACATTTTGATCATTAGTCGGTGCTTCAACATTACCCATAGAATTTTCTTTTTCATTCTCTGATAATTTCCTTAGATAACTTAAATTAAATGTCGGCCTCAGGTTTTCCGTAGAATCTGCTTTATACATACACTGTCACAAATTATTAAAAAAAAGTTTAAAAAAAAATAATTTCTTTATTTTAATTGTATTTCAATACATGTATATATTTTGATAAAATATGAAATTTATACATTTATAAATAAGAGAAGCATTTTACTTGTAACAAAAAACATAATAAAGAAAAAGTAAGTGTTGTAAAAATCCTAGAAAATATAATATTTGTGTGATTTTTATTTTCAGATCTCCTTTTGTTATTAAAAGATGAAGAAATAAAATTTTTTTTTACATCCTTATTAATGGAAGATAAACTACTTGGAAGATTGGTGATTGAGACATTAATGTATCCCATGTTAATTCTTGTAATATAAAAATGAAAAATAAGTTTTTCAAAAGGGAATTTATTTTTTATTTTTGTTTTTGTGATATTTAAAATGTATGATTTTTATTTAATAAGATTAATATTTCAATTTTTTAAAAAAAAATAGTTAAACTTATAAAAAAGTTAATAAATATATAAAAAAATTTGTAGAAATAAAATTATAATTAAAAAATTATTTTTCAATAATTTTTCATTTAGAGTGTACTAATGTTAGTATCTTTATCACAAACAATTATATTAACAAATTAAATTAGATACATAAACAATAAAAAATTCTTCCAATATTGTTGATTTATCATTAGTTTTTTTTACTTTTTTTTGATAATAAAAAATATAAATATTAGAAAAATTATAATTTCTTTATATTTTTTTTGTTGATATAAGTTGTAATGTATATATAATTATTTATATACTTATTCTCATATACTTATAGGATGTAAAAAATGTTGAATATTTCGTTTTTATTTTTTTTAAATAATTTTAAAGTAAGAAAAGCATTAGATATTTTTCTTAATTTCTTTTTTTATTTATTTTTTCAAATATTGTTTATTCATAATTATAATTATTTAAAACCATAAAGAAAATATTTATTTTAAGTGATTGCGCCATTTTTAGAAAAATTAAATTATTCAAATTTTTTTTTAATGCATTTATTACTATATTTTTACTATAATGAACCATATACATAATAGCTATATGTTTCATAATACATTATATTATTAAAATTAGTTTTCAACTGTTATGCATTACTATATTTTAAAAATATTAGTAAGATATAGGATTAAAATATTTTTTAATATGTATTTTTGTTGTATAAAAAATTAATCAATAGTAATTAGTACTTATTTTGTTATTTATATCAAATAAATATATTGTATGCATTGCATTCAAATATTTGTAAGGATACTATTGAAGTTTTTAAATATATTTTTTTACTCTTCAATATAAAAAAAAAACTGAATAGAAGAAAAATCAAAGAGAAGAGAGAGTTTTCGTTGTATATTTGCTTATTTTAGCACATTATTAAAAAAAAAAAAAGAATTGAATGATAAATCATATTTTCATAAAATAATAAAAAAAATTAAAATGATTGAAAAAATATTTAACAGATCAATAAAAAAAAAAATATAAAAAGCAAATATTAATGAATTATTAAAGAAAAAAATAAATAATATGAGCATATAGCATGAGTAAATAAAAAGATAATTAAAAAACTTAAGCCACATTAAATTTTAATAAGTAAATAGGTAAAAATAAAATGTTTTCTTATATTGGTTTATTAATTTCCTATTCAGTGACTTTACTAGAGTACTGAAAAAACAAATTGATAGGGAATATGTAAAGTTGTCTCTATTAATTTAATGAATTTATATATAATTTTTAATGCTATAAGTAAACTATATTTATATAGTATATTTCGTTAAACATTTATTGTTTTCTAGAGAAATTTATTTACTTTAATAAAAATCCCATATTTTTATTAAAAATTTAAATCTTCATTTCTTATTGATCTTAATTAAGCATATTATATTTATAATTATATGAGTAATGTTTAACAATTCAAATACATTTCTCTCAAATTAATGAACACAAGTATTTAACATAAAGCAAATTAAATTATATAGATACTGTAAACACTAAAATTTTAGTATCGTAGTATAAAATTTTCTTATAAAAATTCAAACAAATATTTACTAAGAAACTTTTTAGTCAACTACTTTTCTATTCTTTTTTTGATAAAAAAAAATCACTTTTAAAAAAAAATAAAAATATTTATTTATTTAAATTACAAATAAAAAACAAAAAAATATATTATTTTTATTATTTTTTATTTATCCCTTGTATGGTTATTTATTTTCCATGCAACTATTTCTTTTTATTCTAAAAAAAGCTATTAATATCTTTTATTAATCATATAAGGGATACATGTATATAGGTCCAAATATTCTTCAATATAAAAATTTCATCACTAGCTATGGGAATTATTTTAATAACATTAGTTAACATGAAACAGACATTATTGTATATAGAAATCTGCATAAAATACTCTTCAATTACAAGTAATAGATTCCTTATTTATAAATTGTCTAATCAATAGCCACACTATAATTGAACAAAAGAATTAATAAGGAAAATGTAAGGAAAACTTCATAAAACAAAAATAAATTATTACATAAATTGTTTATTTATTTATTTTTTATATTAAATGTTAATCCCATTAGAGGCTTATTATTTATGCTAATTTATACTGTATTCATCTAATTGCCCACTTGGTTTACAAATAGTATTATCCATCTATTTTAAATAGTATACAAATAAATAAAAAGAGTTAAAGCATTTTTATTGTGCATGTTGAAATATTGGGAAAATGTGAACACATAAATTCATACGCTGAAAAAAAATACTTGCACTAAAGTATATTTTTTTTAAAAAAAAAAATATATTTGTCATTAAAGGAAATATTCTAGAAAAAAAGTTGGTATATTTTATTATTTTTTTTTTTTTGTGTTCTTTCAAATATATAAAAAAAAAATATATATTTATTTCTTTTTGATAATGATTTATTCTTATTATTATTTTTTTTTTTTTATTAGAGATTAAAAATGTAAGGAAAAACGTGTGAAAAAAATGAGATATTGTGTAAATTAACAACAATACAATTAACTGATGCAATAAACATTTAATATTAATTAATAAAAATTAATAATTAGATTAATATTTTAATTTAATAAAGATAAAATAAGTTTTCTCTACATATTCTTTATTCATTTGCTAATTCGACTCTGGCAAGGTCAATGAATTGACAATTAATAAATAATTTGGATATAATGACAGAAATACGGGAATCGATGCAAGCAAAATCCCCATTGTATCAACAAGTTCAAATAATAAAAGAAGAAATAAGCAATCTTGGATTAAAGAAATTTGAGAATACAATTTCCTTTTATAAATCTTATGTATTCCATGTGAAAGACAACAATAAAACAACTAAAACTAAACCAACTTAGTGAATTCCAAAAATGAAAAATCATGATTGATTATTTTAGAAGGTTTGCATATTTTGAAAATAAGATAAAAATGTAGATATTATCTAGAAAAGAAACATGTATAATACTTGAGGCTATGCTATCTTCAACTTAGGAGAAAATATAGTAGAAATAAATGTTAATGAAGATATAACTAATATATTGCAGCCTCAGATTGAATTAGAAAGATCTTTGTTTATTATTAAAAAAAAAAGACACAAATTAATGATAGAGATAATAAATTTAAGGGATAAACTCATAGAATATAGGCTAATGATTCTTTTGTTGCTCATTATGAGATATATGCTAAAAGTTGTTTATGCATAAATTAACCAAATGTTTTAGCAATTGTAGTCCTTTGAAAAATTCTAAGATTTATTCCAATTATTGTCAGAAGTACAATGAGGACAAATATACCTCATAATGAAACATTTGGGAATGTATAAAGAGTTTAAAAAAGTTGGAATCTTCAATGGAGAGTAAAATTAGGTTAAGGGAAATAGATATATATAAAAAAAATTATGGGACTAATAAAAAAGTGCATATTTATAGGAATAAAGTATTAAATCAATGTTTCTGAGACAGGAAGGAGGATCATCTTAAGTATTCTATTCATCGCAATAAAAGAAGTGATAATTGCAATATGATAGATCATTTGTAATCAATGTGTTAAAATAAAGTAACTAGAGAAAAAGATGAAATTGAAGACATGATAAAGAATTGAAGGTATGATATTATTTCAAGTTAATTAAAAACAAAATTGATATCAAAAAGATTATATTAATGCTAAAATATTTGGATAAACAACAAGAGAGCTTTGAAAATAGAAAAAAGAGCAAAAGAAAAAAAATACCATGACAATAAACCAAAAGAAGGAAATAAAAATCTTGTAAGAAAATGAGATATAATTAATAATATATGTGATTTATTTAACTTTTAATCAATGAATTTCCTAGAACATTGAGAAAACAGATTAATAAAGATCATGTAAATTTCCCTTACAAATTTGGTAAATTTAAGTATAATTTTAATCGTATAAACCATTAAATTATATTTATATAATTTACTTTATTGATTATTTATTATTTTTAAGAGGTATATATTTATTTTAATAAAAATCTCTATTTTTATTAAAATTTTAGATCACAGTTGATTATTAATTTTTAATTAATTGTATTTTACTTATAATGTTACAAATTTTTAGCAACTAAAGTCTATCATATTAAGTTTACAAACGTAAGTAATTAATCAAATATAAATTAAAAATATATAAATATTATAAACATGTAAGTTTTAATATGGTGGTTAATAAAAAATATTATTAACCTTTTTGAGAATAAAAAGTAATAGTTTTATGGAAAATAAATAATTCGTCATATAAAGGCTAGATAAAAAAAAAAAATTAGTTGTTAATTTTTTTTGTTTTTCTTTTTATAAATTTTAAATACATAAAAAAATGTATTTGTTTTTTTTTTAAAACAATGGAGTTGAAAAAAATTAAAAAGAGGAGCTATTGACTAAAAAGTTTCTTATAATATATTTTGTTTAAATTTATATACGTTTTATATTAAAAATAATAAAATTTTCAAGTTTGTAGTATTTGTATAATTTATTTTTGTGTTTTGTTAATTATTTTTGTTTATTAATATGAGAGAAATGAATTTGAATTTCTAAGAGTTACTCATAACATTATAAATAAAACATATGAAATTAGAAATTAATAATTTAAATTTTTCATAAAAATAGGAATTTTTATTAAAGTAAATAAATACCTCTTAAAATAATATATGCTCAATGAAGTAGACTATATATATTTATAAACGGTTTACTAATTTATATCATTAAAATCATACATAAATTCATTAAATTAGAAGGAAATCTACCTTTATCAATATGTTTTTTCAATGAACAATTAATAAAAGGAATTACTAACCTTTCTGAAGACGAAAATAACTAGTTATACAGAAAATACGTAGCAATTCAAGTACTAAATAAAAAAAAAATAAGGTTCGAAAAATATAAGAATTAATTTATTGAATTAAGATTTTTATATCGTGTTGAATTTCCTTTTAATTTTTAAGAGAAAAATTTATATATATAATAAAAAAAATTTCTTTTATGTAATGTTTATGTAATTTAATTTCTATTTTATTAATTATTTATGTTTATTAATTTCAAAACAATTGATTTGCGTTGCTTAACGTCATTCATAACATTGCAAATAAAACATATTTAAGAATTAATGTTCAATGAGAATTTTAATCTTTAATTAAAATATAGGATTTTTATTAAAGTAAATAAATGCCTTTTGAAAACGAAGAAGATTCAACGAAGTAGGCCATATAAACACAGATTACTTGTTTATAGCATAAAAATTGTACATAAATTCATTAAATTATTGTAGGTAATTCTACACGTTCTTTATTAATCTGTTTTTTAATACTCCAACAAAGTCATTGGGTATATAATTAATAAATCAATTGAAGATTGAAAGGAATATGAATCCAGTGCAAGAAAAATTCCATTTGATTAGCAATCATACAAAGTAAAAGATGGCATATAAAAATTAAACTTAAATATTTTGAAGAAGTAATCATCTTAAAGAAAACAATCAAGTTTATAAATAAGAAAAAAAATGAATTATTAGAGATAAAAGTATCAAAGAGATTGTCTAAATTTAAAGGATCATTATTGTGGGTTATTCTTAATGGTATAAGGAATTTTAAGATTTTTTACTGTTATTGAAATTATCTAAAACATAACCACGTATATTAATTAAAATTATATTATCCTATATTTATTCCAGAAGAGTAATATCTATTTCTACTGATAACAAGATAACAAATATGCGACAATTACAAATTAGGTTATCAAGATTTATATTTTTAGATGTAGAAGAAAAAAACAAAATTTATCACAATCTTGTCTATTCTAATCCAAATATTAGTGTCATGAAATCTATAAACAGTTTTTAATTGATTGCAGAATATATGCAAGAATTTGTTTATGCTTTAGGGAACCAGGATAATTAACATTAACTGATTTGGGGGGGAATTTTAGGAGATACCTATTAAATATTAGGAAACATATTTCAGTAGCCAAACCTAAAGGAAAAAGTTTTATGAAGCTAAAACATTCATGCAAGCATTAGAGAAAGTAATTAGTAAGGATAAGTTTGACGAAGAAATGGGAATTTATTAGATTATAAAGAATAATAATTCCAAAAAAGAGAACAATAATATTAAGTTTATCAATAAATGTTATTTCCATGGAGAAAAAGGTTAATTTAAAAAGAAATGTATACATCGCAAGAAAAGAATTAATAATTGTAACATGATATGTTATTTAAAGTTTATATGTAAAAATAAAGTATTTAGAGATGATGAAAATGAAATGAGAGGTATAATAAGAAAAATACATGATTTTAATTTTTAAAAGATAAGAAATGAAACTAATCTACATAAACCTGTCAAATACAAATATATCTTAATAAACAGTTGGAACACTTGGAAAAACAAAAAGAAAGATCGAAAAAAAGGTATAAAAACAAACCCAAGGAAAGTGATGAAGAATTTACTAGAAAAAAAAATAGAATTAATAAAATACTTGAAAAGATAGAATCTAAAAGAAAGATAGATACTGATGATATCATAACATATTCTATAGAAAGTAAATCAACTGTTAATAAAGTTCAAGATGCTAAAAGTGATTAAGGATTTTGTAGGAATACGGAAAAAATTGTAGAAATTAATGTAAAGAGCGCTAATGTATTACTGGATATAGAAGCCGAAATATTTACTATTTCATCTGTCTCAGCAAGAAAACTTGATTTAGATCCATATACGTCTATCATACCAATCAACGTTTATGATATATTTAACAGGAAAACCGCAAGAAAATCTAAAGAGGTTATAATGCACATAAGATCTACCAATAAAAGGGCCCAACCATCTTTTCTATATGCAAATAAACCCCTTATATTAGTAGTTTTGCAATGAACAAATTAGATATTCTATTGTTAAGGGTAATAATAATAATATATATATTATTGGTTAATAAAAAGCTTCATTAACCTTTTTGGCTATAAAAGGACTAGCTATGTGGAGAATACATAGTTAGTTGTGCTAACTAAAAAAAAAAAAAAAAAAAAAAAAAAAAAATTATTGGATTTTTTTTTTGAGAAATGTTTCTTTCGAAAAAGATAAAGATAAAAAAAATAAAAAAAAAAAAGATATAATTTTTTTTTTTTTTAAGAGGAGAAAAAAATCAGAGAGAGAGATTTTTTTTTAAGAAGATAATGATATTTTTGTAAAGTGTTTAATTTGCATAATATTCATATTTTGAATTTATGAGAGAAAATTTTATACATATGAAGATAAAATTTTCATGTAATTAATATGCATATAATTTATTTGCATTTTTAATAAGTATTTGTGTTTTGTTAATTCGATAGCAATATAAAATGATTGCTGATTGTAACTTGTAATGAATAAACTAATAATTATAATCAATTAATAGTTAATGTTAAATAAGTGTTTAAGTTTTTAATAAAATAAGGATTTATTTATTAAAGTAAATAAATACTTATTGAAGCAAAAGAATGCTGAACGAAGTAGTTTATGATTAAAGATCATTCGTTCAAAGCATATAAGAATATACATAAGTATAAGAAAATCGTAGAGTCATCTCTACATGCTCTTTATTAATTGTTTTGTTCAGTACTCTAGCAAAGTCTCCGAACACCCAGTTAATAAATCAATTATAAAAGCCAAATTCGAAGAAAAGGAAGAAAAGATGATGAATTCTAATAAAGAAATTATTCGGAGTTTTATTGAAAAATATAATTTAACTGAGAAGAAGAACAAACATAAGTTGGAAAAATTATTAGAGGATAATGCAAGACTTTAGAAAAATTAAATTAGAAAGCTTATTGATAAATATAAAGTTTCTACTAAAGTACAAGTAAAACCTCGAAGTTCATAACCTTAGATCACTGAGTAAAGAAATGTTATAAAAATTACATGAAAGATATACGAAATGTCACAATTAAAAGTAATAAGTTATTAACGCTTAGTGGACCTTATCTACTGTAATTATTTGTAAGAAAAGAGTTCATTGATAATCACTCTGGATTATTGGTATTTAAACAGATTATTACTGGATGATTTATATGTTATTCCACCCGTGAAACATATATTTCAATCATTTTATAGAACTAAAAGGTTTTAAAAAGTAAGCCTTAAAAATGAATTTTGATATACTGCATTCGAAGACATTAATAATCCATACACAGGATTATAACTCCTATGAGAGGAACATTCGTATTTAACTTGTTTAGTTCTGATTAAAAATAAGTCTCATATAATTTCAAAGAATAATGGAAGACATTTTTATGGAGTTAATTCGAAAGAATTACGCAATCGAGTGCATCAATGGCGTCATCGTTTTTGCAAAAACACTATTTGAACATTTAGAAATGTTAAAGAAAATATTTAAATTACTTAGCAATAATAATTTTGGAATAAATAAAGAAAAGTGTGAAATTTTTAAAATATCCATAACTTGTTATGGACAGGAGATAAATCGGAATGGAATAAGACCTTCATTTGATAAGGTGAAAACAATCGAAGAATAATGACTTAAATCAAAAAAGCAAGAAAATTCTTAGAATCTACTAATTATAGAAATTATATTCATAAATTTTCAGGATGAACGTCCAAACTAATTTCATTGGCAATTAAGAAACAGAAATTTTAATGGAATGAAGAAATTTCAAAAGCATTTGAACAAATCATAGAAAATATGGCTAAAATAACTTATCTTTCATTTCAAGAATTAGGAAAGCCTTATATTATTTATACCAACGCATCATATTATGATATAGAAGCTGTATTAATTTTCGTAATGATACAAGGCATATTAGATTCATTCATTATACATCTAAGAAATCAAATAATGTACAAAAGATAAGAAGTATAGTAGAAAAAAAATTATTCGCAATTGTAGTAGTATGTGAAACATTCGATTATATATCAAAGGATCTAAGGCGTTGATTAAAACAAATTGCAAGTTTATTATAAGAATCAATTCAGTTAACAATAAAAAATAATATCAATAGAAATTGGAATTATTTGATTTAATTTAGAATTCGAACATATTGAAGGAGTTCAAAATAATTTAGCTAATTGGATTGCTAGATTAATTGCAGATGAAACTGATCCTCCGAGTTATATGCTATTATACTGTATCAAATTTCAAGGAGTACATGAATACTTATATGTTGTACCACATCTCGATGAAATAGTTAATTGAGCAAGAGAAGATAAAAGTAACATACCAAAAAAACAATATGGAAAGATAATTTCCCAGTTCATTATAGAATAGGAAAGTTATATATATCAGAAGAATATATGAATCATTTAATGCATTCGTTTCATAGTAATAAATTTTCAGATCATTACGGATTAGGAAAAACATTGAAGAAAATACAAAAACACTTTTGGTGGCCTAATATTAGTAAAGTTATCGAGAAATAGGTTACAAATTGTTTAGTTTGTCAAATAATATATAATAGGAAATTAATGCTTAATAATAACTAGATTTAATCAAAATCTAATGTATTTGATATGGTTTCATTATATATAGTAGGACCTAAAACATAAAATAGTGCTGAATACTCTATACAAGTTGAAATTGATTATTACTAATGTTTTATGGTAATGAATATAACTAGTAGAACATCTAATGCTATGGATGCAATGAACATTATAAAAAAACACAAATACTCATATTTGAATACCCACGAAGAATTTTAACAGATCATGTTTTAATTTATGTCAATCAAGAATTTCAAGAATACATTACTCCAGAATTACAGGTAGAATTAGATCATATCAGTACATATTATCCACATGGAAATGAAATAAATGAAAACTCTCATAAAATTTTAGAGTATATAATTAAAACTTTATAGGAAAAAATAATATATAATATATTAATAATATATAATAATACACAAAATGTCGCAATAGGAGAAACACAATAATTTCCTACATCTGGAGTGGATTGTATATATACAGGATTTACAAAAACATTATCAGAAACGATTTATGAGATGATAATCCTCTATTTAAATAATGAATGGAAAAATTTACATGTAGATATTAAAGAAATTAAAAGAAAACATATAATTGAGAATAAAGATATTAAATTTGGAGACTTTATTTCTTATGAATTATCGAAATACGAAAGAAATAAAATGAAATATTATAGTGAAAATACATAATATAAATCACATTTGTCATTTCCACATAGAGTGACAAAAATTGAAAGTGGAATTTTAAAACAAATATCTATGTATTATCGAGATAAAAAAGTACAGATTCCGAAAATGAAAATTAAACTATTAAGTAACAAAACTAAGGAGATATATAAAAAGAAACTGAAGAATATAATACAAGTCAATAATAAGAATAAGAGAAAAATAAACTCTCCACATGAATTAAAGAATAAGACAATTTCAATATTTACAAAGTAGCATAATACCCTATAACATTAACAATAATAAGGATGGAAAAATTGAAGTACAAAAGGGATTTGATGTAATAAAGGAATATAAACAGAACAAACATTAAGTAATAACCATTACCTCCCCTTAATGGTGTAGTGTGGTTAATAAAAGGAATTATTAACCATTTTCAAAATTAAAATAACAAGTTATACGGTACATATATAGTTAGCCATGAAAGCACTACATAAAAAAAAAATAAGGTTCGAAAAATAAAAGAAATAATTTATTGACTTAAGAGCTTTCTATTACAATGAATTTTTTTCGAACCTTTAAGAGAAAATTTTATATACATAGTAATAAAATTTTCATGTATGTAATGTTTATATAATTTATTTTGTATTTTGTTAATTAATTATGTTTGTTAATTTTAGAGAAATGGATTTGAATTTCTAAACATTACAAATAAAGTTATAAATAAAATATATGTAATTGAAATCAATAATTAATGAGTATTTTAATTTTTAAAAAAATAGGGATTTTTATTAAACTAGATAAATGCCTTTTGAAAACAAAGAATGATCAACGAAGTATATTACATAAATGTAGTTTACTTGTTTATAGAATTTAAAGTTATACATAAATTTATTAAATCATTAGAAGAAACTCCATATGCTTTTTATTAATCTATTTGTTTAGTACTCTAACAAAATCACCGAAGAGACAATTAATAAAAAATTACTCTAATAAATTCATGCAACGATTAATGAGTCATATGGTTTATATAAAATTTTCTTATATAAGTTTAAACAAAATATACTACCAGAAGATTTTTAGTCAGAATATTTTTCTTCTATTTTCAAACATTAAATTATTTTTCGAAAAAAATTAAATATATTTTTTTATGTGTTTTTAAATTTATAAAAAGAAATAAAAAAAAGAATTAAATAATTTTTTTTTTTTTTTTTAATCTAACGCTTTCATATATAACTATTTATTTTCCTTTCAATTATTTCTTTTTATTCTTAAAAAGGATAATAACTCCTTTTAATAAGCAGTAGGTACATATGAAGAATTATATAAAGCAATAGAACAATAAGACATTGTAGAAATAAGAAAAAGTGAATCATTCATTAATGAGTTACAAATCAATGAAAATAATAGAATATTTTACGTAAACGCTAAACAAATAGTATAAATAAATAAAAAGAAAGTACATGTTTTCTTAGACACCATATCTGAGCTATTTAGTATGTCTAATTTATCATTCAGAGGAGCCAAAATATAATCAGAATTAGGATTTTTTCAAATTAAAGTTTATGAAGTATTCAATGAAGAGAAAGCAAAGATGTCTAAGGTTTTAGTTAGTATGAAATATGCAAATAAACTGGATAAAACAAGATTTGCTATAGTAAATGCAGAAAAACCAATTATTTCAATCAGTGGTAGTATAGTAATGAATCTGTTGTAATATTTCATCGTGAAGGATAATGAAAATTATATACATATAATGGAAGTTAATAAGGATGAAGAAAAGAATCCATACAATATTAATCAAACAATAATTCAAAATTTTATTAAAAAAACATATTTAGAGTCCCAAGAGTATAAGGGTAATTAGAGAAAATTATTCAAATCTAATTCATTACTTTGGGAAAATAAATTGAGTGTCAGATAAATATAAAATTTTTATTGAAGTTCAAGGAAAACCTCGTATATATAATCTCAAACCTTTGAGTAAAGAAATGATAATTGAAATTCATAATGAAATTGACGAAATCATAAAAATAAACGTTATAAGTATAGTTTATAATGCAAATTAAATCTCACTCACGCTATTAGTTCGTAAAAAGAATGATGGATGAATAATTGCTATAGATTATTAGTATTTAAATAAATATATATTAGATGATTTATATTTTTTTCTTCATATGAAACGTATATTTCAGATATTTTATAGTAATCAATGGTTTTCTAATATAAATTTTAAAAATAGATTTTGGAGCATAGAACTAGATTATAACAATAAGTTTTACTCTAGATTTAGAGTATCCAAATATGTAACATTTGTATTTAACATACTACCATTTGGTTTAAAAACTAATCCTATACAGTGCCAAAGGATAATGGAAAATATCTTTATATACTTAATTAAAGAAAACAATGTGATTGTGTATATTGATTACATCATCATTTTAACAAAATCTGTAGATGAATATTTTGAAACATTAAAAAAAGTATATAGACTACTCACTAATAATAATTTAGTAATAAATGTGGACAAATGTGAATTCTTTAAAATATCTATAACATATTTATAATGTATTATCGATGATAAAGGAATTAGACCTTCATTAGATAAGATCAGAACAATAATTGAAGAAGAAAAATCTATATTCAAAAATAGTTGAGACCATTTTTATGAGATTCTAATTATTATAAAAAAAATATTAGAAATTTTCCTAATGAACATCTAAATTACTTCTATTATTGACAAAAAGAAAAAAGCTTGTATGAAATAAGGAAAATTCTCAGATTTTTTGGCACAAAAAAAAAACAGATGACAGAAATAGCTTAATAGTCATTTTCTGAACCTAGAAAATAATACGTTGTTTATGTAGAAGTATCAGATTATTCTATAGAATCTGTGTTAACTTATGATATCTGTTAAACTAACTATATTCATTATACATCAAGAAACCTGAATGACGTACCATGAAAATGTAGTACAATAAAAAAAGAATTATTTTCAATAATTATATCTTGATAAATATTCAATTATTATAATAAAAGATCTAGAAAATTAGTTAAAACTTACTATAGAGGTATCACAATAATGTATTCCATTGACACTGAAAAATAATATAGGTTGAAATTAAGATGTGAAAGTTTAATTTGGAATTTAAACACATCGAAGGAATTTAAAATAATTTAATGGATTGGATAAATAGATCATTTTATGATAATATTTATCTTTTTCATTATATAACGCTATTTTGTAATGCATTTTGGGAATAATTTGAAAACTGTTATATTACTATATCTTGTCGAGAAATAGTTTATACTGGAAGAGGAGAGTGATATAATATTCCAAGAGATGTAATATGGAAAATGAACTTCCTAATCATTATAGAACAATACAATTATATGTGTCAGAAAGATATAAAACTCGTTTAATGTATACGTATTATAATAGTAAATTTGTTGGATATTGTAGGAAAATAAACTTTAAAGACAATTCAACAGCATTTTTAGAGATCTTATATTAGTCGTAATATTGAAGAATATGCTACAAATTGTTTAGTTTGTCATATAATATGTAATAAAAAATTTAAATCTAATAATAATCAAGCATTATCAAAACCTTATCTATCCATCATGGTTTCATTAGATAGCATTGAGTCTAAAATAAGAAAAGGAAAAGAATGCTTCATAAAAGTAGCAATCTATCATTATTTATGGTTTATGTTAACTAATGTTATTAAGAAAACACTTACTGCTAGCATTGCAATGTCTATGATGAGAAATACTTAGATTCCTATATTTTAATATATCAGGAATATTCTTACATATTGTGGTTATATTTATATAAGTAAAGAATTTCAAGAATATATCATAAAAATATTACAGATAAAACAATATCATACAAGTACTCATTATCCTCAAGAGAGAAGCATTAATGAAAGTTATTATAATAGTTTTAATTATATATTTCGTTAATAAAAGGAATTATTATCCTTTTTGAAAATAAAAAGTGATAGATGTATAGAAGATAAATAGTTAGGCATTCAATCTCTATGTAAAAAAAAAAATTAGTTAATTTTTTTTGTTTCCTTTTTTTAGTTTTTGAATACATAAAAATGTATATTTATCTTTTTTAAAAATGATTAATTTGTCGAAAAATGGAAAAAAAAGCTGTTAACTAAAAAAATTTCTTGTACATTTTGTTTAAATTTACATAGGAAAATTCTATATTAACCATAATAAAATTTACTTATTTTATAGTATCTATATAATTTACTTTTGTGTTTTGTTAATTTGATAACAATGTGCTGAAATTTATAAGAATTATTCATAACATTATAAATAAAACATATTCATTTAGAATTAATAATTAATTAGGATCAAAATTTTAATAAAATTATTGTATCCTTATTAAAATAAATAAATGCTTTTTAAAAAAAATAAATGTTCAATAAATTAGAATAAAAAAATGCAATTTGCTAATTCATACCATTAAAATCATATTTAAATTCATTAAACTTGTAGAGGTAATTCTACTTGCTCTTTATTAATTTATTTGTTAAATACTCTAGTAAAGTTATTGAATAGACAATTAATAAAACAATGCCTAAGACTATATATGAAAAAAAAAATATACCTATTGAAGAAATAGTGAAAAATGAACTACTAGTATATAATAATACGCCTTATGTAACTTTAGAAGAAACACCTTATTTTGCCACATTCTGAATAGATTGTGTTTGTCCTGGTTTTTCAAACTATTACTTTAAAATAGATTAGAAACGAGAATGATTATTTAAGTAATGAATACAAATAAGTACATAAATATTTAAATAAATTGAAAGAAAAATTATTGGTATCAATTAAAGATATTAATGTAAAAAGTATTGTTTTATGTTAGATACCATGACATGAATGGACTTAATTTAAGAATAGTATTGGTAATAATACAGATTTTACTAGTATTTTCCATATAGGATAACTAAAATTGAAAATAGAAAATTAAAATTAGTACCAATATATTATATTTAATTTAAATCTTATTTAATTAAATTTTTAAATTTTAAGATTTTTTAACTTAAATAAAATATGTTCTCTATCATAATTTGAACACATTCCCCATTCTAAAAAAAAAAAATATCTAAAATTTTTTTTTTTTTTAAAAAAATAAATGTATTAACATAATATATTATTTTTTTAAGTCAAGGTTATGTACTAACAAAAAAATTCATAATGTATCTTTTTTTAAAATTGTACATACATATACAAAAATATAATAAAAATATTATTATTTATTAAAATTTTTTTTTAATGTACTGGTTAATAAAAGGAATTATTAATCTTTTTTGAGAATAAAAATAACTAGCTATATGGAAGATACATAGTCATGCAAGTACAATGTAAAGGAAAAAAAAAAAAAAAAAAATACGAGAAGCAATTTGTTGACGAAAAAGTTTCTTTGTTATAAATTTTTATTTTGGGTCTTATTTTTTTAAAAGAAAATTTTATATACATAATAAAATTTTCATGTTTGTTATGTTCATAAAATTTAGTTTTTATTTCATTAATCGTTCTTGTTAACTTATAAGCATAGGACTTCAGTTACTAAACATTATTTATAAAATTGTAAGTAAAAATATATCTCATTAAAGTCAATGTTCAATGAGGATTTAAATTTTTAATAAAAATAAAGATTTTTATTAAAGTAAATAAATGTCTCTTTAAAATAAAGAATACTCAAAGAAGTAGACTACATAAATACAGTTTACTTGTTTTATAATATTTCATATTATATATAAAATCATTAAATTAGTAGAGGTAACTCTATATACTTTTTATTAACATGTTTGTTTAGTACTCCAGCTAAATCACTTAACATGAAGTTGATAAATCACATACTTGCTTTCAGTGTAGTATATATATGTTTTTTTTTTTTTTATTATATATACATGCTTTTGGATAACAATTTTAGATTACACCTTTTTGATTGCACATTGTCCCCGCTATTTAGCCTGTACAAAATAAAACGCTTTTTTCTATTTACTCATATAAATATTATACAAAAGAGGTCTATAATATTATTTATGGACTAATACCATAAAATTTTTTGAGAATATATTTTGTATGAAGTAAAACGTAAAAATCATTTAATACATATTTGTTTAAATACCAATATTCTATAGAAATTCTCCATCTACCATAATTTTTATGAACTAATATCATAAGTGAGGTTCAGTTTTCATTATAAACTCTATTTATTACATTTGTTTCTATTTTTTCATCAATTTTATTATGAATTTCAATTATCATCTCTCTACTCAAATGTTTGGAATTATACCTCCGAAGTTTTTCTCTAACTTCTATAGAAATTTCATATTTATTTGATACTACATTAATTTTGTTTTCTCAAAGTAATGGATTAGATTCTAATAGTTTTCTCAATTTACCATTATCTTCTGGATGCTCCAGATCTGTTTAGTCAATAAAATTTTGAATTATTGCTTGATTAACGTTTTCTGCCCTCTTTTCTTTATCTTTCTTGATCTCAATTATATTTATATAATTGTCATTATTCTTCATAATGAAATATCCTAAATGATTCATTATTATACCAATGATTAAAATAAGTAATTTTTCTATATTTACTATAATAAATCTTATCTTAAGCTGTTTATTTGTAGATTTCATACTAATTACAACTTTTTTAAATATATCCATCTTTTATTCACTGAGTATTTCATAAAAATAATTGATGAAACATTTAAATCTTGATCTACACCAATTTCTTTGGCTTATGAATTAAATATAATAAATAATTTGGCTATGACATATAATAAAAAATGTACTTTTTTTACATTCATTTTAACTATTTATTTGTTGCTCACACAAAATCCCAGATTATTTTCATTGCTTTGTAATTTATTAATAGATGATTCATTTTTTCTTGTTTCTTCATTATCTTCTTCTCACTTTGTTGCTTAATATAATTCTTCATCTTTACACACATGATTAAGCCTATTTCTTCTTCTTACAAGTTCCTCATTTTTCTCTTGTGGTTTAATGGAATCTTTCTTTTGATCTCTCTTTCTGTTTTTAAAAGTATTCTTGTTTTCTAACAAAATATTTTCTCATTATCGTAATTTTTTTCATATTATTTTTATTTTTAAATAACTTAAAACTAATGTTGTACCTTTTGTTCGTTATTATTATTCTAATATTATTTTCTTTATCCCTAATTACTTTATTTTTACATAATGGTTTATTGACTTCCTATTCAATAATTTTGCTAAAGTATTGAATAAGCAGATTAATAAAGAACATGTAGAGCTTTCTCTACTATTTTAATGAATTTAAGTATAATTTTAATGCTATAAACCAGTAAAATGTGTTATATATAGCTTATTTCATTAAGTACTTATTGTTTTTTTTAGGAGGAATTTATTTACTTTAATAAAAATCCCTATTTTCACTAAAAATTTAAATTCATATTAATTATCGATTTTAATTACATATATTTTATTTATAATATTATGAATAGTGCTTAGCAGTTTAAATTCATTCCTCCTAAATTAACAAACACAATTAATTAACAAAATATAAAATAAATTATATGAACATTACATACACGAAAATTTTATTACTATGCATCTAAGATTTTCTTATGTAAATTTAAACAAAATATACTACGATAAACTTTTTAGTCAATAACTCCTTTTTTTAATTTTTCCAACCAAAAAATAATCATTTCCAAAAAAAGTAAACATATTTTTCCATGTATTTCAAATTTACAAAAAAAAAAAAAAAATAACTGATTTTTTTTTTTTTTTTTATCTCCTGTTTGTATGATGCTTAATAAAAGAAATTATTGACCTTTTTGAGAATAAAAATAAATAGCTATATGTAAAATGCATAATTAGCTATGTCATTTATGAATTGCCTATTTGATGACTTTATTAGAGAACTGAACAAACAAATTATTAAGATAATGTAGAATATCCTCTACTAATTTAATAATTTTATGTATAATTTTAAATGCTATATACAAGTAAACTATATTTATGTAGTTTACTTCGTTGGGAATTCTTTGTTTTTAAGAGTCATTTATTTACTTTAATAAAAATTCATATTTTTAGTAACAATTTATATCCTCGTTGATTATTGAATTTTAGTTACATATATTTTTATTTATAATGTTATAAGTAATGTTTAGCAATTTAAACCCATAGCTCTCAAATTAGAAAACATAAGTAATTAACACAATACAATATAAATCATATGAATAATACAAAACAAAAACGAAAATTTTATTATTATTAATGTAAGTTTTTTTATATAAATTTAAACAAAAAATAATACTACAGAAACTTTTTGTCAACAACTTTTTCTTCTATGTTGCGGCTATATGTTAGATCCTCTTTAAAAATATATATTTTTCTTCTTATTTCAAAATTTATAAAAAGGAAACAAAAAAAAACTAAATAATATATTATTTTATTTTTTTTTTTTTTTTTATCTATCCCTTGCATGGCTATTTATTTTCCACATACCTATTAATTTTTTTATTCTCAAAAATGTTAATAATTATTTTTATTAACCAACATGCAATCGCTAGATAAAAAAAAAAAAAGTTTAGTTGATAATTTTTTTTGTTTATTTTTTATAAATTAAATATTTTAAAAAGGTATTTATTTTTTTTTGAAAAAAAATAAAGGAGTAAAATAATGGAAAAAGTGGTTGAAAAATATAGTTCATTAAAAAAGGAGTTTTTTTTTGTAGTGAACTTTTGTTTTGAATTAGTATGAGAAAATTTTATATACCTAATCATAAAATTTTCATATTTGCAATATTTATATAATTTAATTTGCGTCTCATTAATTACTTATATTTTTTACCTTGGAAGCAGCGGATTTAAGTAGCTAAATATTATTGATAATATTATAAGTAAAATACAATTAATTAAAAATCATTTGATCAACGAAGATTTAAATTGTAAATAATAATAGGGATTTATATTAAAGCGAATAAATGACTCTTGAAAATAAAGAATTATCAACTAAGTAAACTACATAAATATAGTTTACTTGTTTTATAGTATTTAAAATACATAAATTTATTAAATTAATTAAGATAGCACTACATACTCTTTATTAATTTGTTTGTTAAATACTTTAGTAAATCCATTGAAGAGGCAATTAATAAATCATATGGTTTAATACTTATTTTCCATGTAGCTATTACTTTTTATTCTCAAAAAGGTTAGTAATATCTTTTATTAACCAATTATCTGCATTATTCAAAAAGGTTAATATTGTGCTTTATTGACCAATATCTAAAAATTTTAATAACATTCTCTGTTGAAAATCATTCACATATTTTAGATTTAATAAATTCATTGCCTTTCTTTACGTTGAATTCTCACGATAAATAGAATTAAATTATGACCATCATAATTTTTATATTCCCCTATTGTAGAACTTAAGAGGGAATGATAAAGAAATTTGTCATTTGTTTCTAAATTTATTTGTTATATTTTTTTCACACATTTTTAGGATAAAATAGGAAGTTAAACTCTGCTATCAGTAAAATATTATATTTATATACTCCATTATTTATAACTTTACCATAATTTAAAAAAAAACGTATAGCAATTTATTTAATAAACATAAATATTTTTATTTAATATTTTTATTTTTCAAAGTAGAGAAATAATATATTAATAACTTATCACTTTGAGTTTCAAAAAAATGAATTTTTATCTAAATCCACTAAGATTCAAGTATGTTCAAATTTTGTAAATCAACATATACATTATAAATGCTAATATATTTATCTTTTATTATAATTTTTAATAGCATCTTTAAATCATAGAAAAAGTGTAATAATCCTTTTATTATTCAAATAATGGGAAAATTCTATTAATAATTAATAAAAGATATTGTTAAAGTTTTTGAAAAAAAGGCTAATGTCTGTACGGAACATATAATGTTAGCTATAAATATTTTCTAGTTTAAAAAAAAAAAAGTTATTTCTATTTCATATATTTTGATAGACATTTTTTATCGTTAAAATATTTTATATTTTGGGCAATAAAAATTTTTGTTGTAAACAAGTTAATATAATTTTAGTTAAGTTTTAATTCTTACATGTTGTCATTTGTTCAAAATAAATGAAAGTAAATTTGTAAATAATTATTCATAAAAACATTATTTAAAGATTTTCACTTTAAATCAATAATTTAAGAGGATTTAAGTTTTTTGTAAAAATAGAAGATTTTTATTGAAGTGCCTATTAAAAACAGTAAATACTAATAAAGTAAATAGTGTATATAAAATTTACCAGTTTATACCATTAACATTATTTTTATAATATTTAAATTAATAGAAGCAATTATATATGTTCTTTATTAGCCTGTCTATCAATACTATAGTAAAGAATTTGAACAGGAAATTAATAAATCAAGCATTGAGCAATATAATTAATATAGTGAATGCAAAGTAGCTTCTACTAATTTTAGTGGTAAAAATTATATTAACTCTTCAAATGAATAAATTTATACATGTATTTTACATAACTAAATACTTATTGTTCTAGAATCCTCTATTTAAAAAAAAATATTATCATTATTTTTATTAAAAACGTAAAACCTCATTAAAATTATAGATAATACGTAAAATAATCTTTGAAATAAACTAACAATTTTAAGCTACAGTTATTAAAGGTCTTTCGGTAATACATTAAAATTAAATATTAATAAAAAAGAAATATTTTTTTTTTTGCAATTAAAATAACTAGCTATATGGAAAATACGCAGTTAGCCATACAAGAACTACGTAAAAAAAAAAAAAAAAATATTTGTTAATTTTTTCGTTTCTTTTTATAAAAATGAAATACGTAAAAAAAAATATATCCTTTTTTTTGAGAAAAAAGAGATTTAATGGTCAAAAAAATAATGTTCTAAAAAAATAAGAAGTTTTTTTTTTTTTTTTTTTTTTTTTTTTTTTTTTTTTTTTTTTTTTTTTTTTTTTTTTTTTTTTTTTTTTTTCTCATCTTCACTTTCTTTTTCATTTTTAATGTTTGTAATATTTTTTTCTCTATCTTCTAAATCACTTTCATCTTTTTTCTTAGTAGAATATTCAATACTTTTTTGAAAATGTTTTTCGTAAAGATCTTTTTTTATGAATTTTCTTTTAATCTTTTTAATTTTGAATTTTTCACTTTTAATTCTCTTTTTTTTGTCTTTATTTATTTTTTCCTTAACCTTTTTATCTTTTTTATAGTCACATAATTGCTTAAAATTTATTTTATTATTATCCTCCTTTTTATTCTCCTTAAATTTTTTTACTTCTTCATTTGAATTTTTTCTTTTTTTTTTTTTTTTTTTTTAAATATTAATTACGTGAAAATTTTATTATTATATATATAAAATTTTCTCTTACAAAATTAATTTAATTTTGCATCATTAAAAAAAAAATCTTTTTTTTTTTGTGTGAATGACCAACTATGTATTCTTCATATAATTAGTCCTTTTATTTTCCAAAAAGGTTAATAAAGCCTTTTGTTAACCACTATTCAAATATTTCTCATTAATTCAATCTATTTCAAATTAGTTTAATTTTCAACTTAAAAATAATATCATACCTTCTATCCATTGCTATGCCCTTAATTTCATTTTCTTTATCCCCAATTATTTTACTTTTACATGCTTATTCCAAATAGCGATCACATTATAATTATTACATCGTTTCTTGCTTTGTATACAAATATTCCTATTATGATTCTTCTCTACACATTAATAACATTTACTTAATAACTTATTCCCAATAACATCAACTTCCTATTCTCATTATCTATTTTATATGTATCTATTTCCTATGACCTATTTTAATTACCACCATAGATACCATATTTCTTAAACTATTTGTAAATTCCCTAAATGTTTCATTATGAGATACATTTTCTATCATTCTATTTTTGACAATAACTGAAATATGTCCTTTTAGAACTATCTAAGGATCTATAGTTAGAAAGGCATTAGATTTTTTCATGCATAATCAACTTTTAGTATATATAAGGTTAATAAAAGGCTTTATTAACCTTTTTGGAAAATAAAAGGATTAGTTAAATGAAGAATACGAAGTTGGTCATGCACACACACAAAAAAAAAATATTGATGATTTCTTTTTTGTTTGTAATTTTTTTTTTAAAAAAAAGGTACAAAGATTGTAAGGAAAAAAATTTGATAAAAAAAAAGGCAAAAATCGTCAGGAAAAAAATTGATTAAAAAATCAATTTCTTAAAATATTTGTTACTAATAAATAAATAAAAAAAAAAAAAGAAAAAGAATAGAATTTTTTTTTTAGGAAACGAAATAGTTTTTATGATGAATTTTATAAAAGAAAATTTTATACAAAATAAATTTTTTTGAATTAAAAAAGAAAATAAAGGAAAAAAATATATATCTTAAAAATTATTGCACCTATTTTTTATTAAATCTATTTACACTTATTACATTTCACTTGATTTTTAACATAACTATCATAATTAGAATTTAAGTTAAAATTATTATATATGTAATATATATAATTTAATAAATATATTATAAATTTTTNAAAATTATTGAAGAGGAACTAAATATATGAACAAATCAATTCCATTAACAAAAAAATATTCTCTATGAGTTAATTTTAATTAACAACAAAATTAATTTTTCACAATTAATAATAACAAAAAAAAAAAGTAATAAATTTTTTTTTTTTAAGTAGCTAGTGTTCGTTGCTCTATTATTTTTCATGTAAGTTATTTACTATTTCAAAAAGGGAAAAAATACTTTTAACCTATCCTTAATAAAGTAATTAAACAGACAATTAATAAATCAATAATATAATAAGAAAAATATATCTAAGTTCACATTTAGGGATAAAGATAACACTAAGGAGAAGCTACAAATATATTATTACGACTAAATATGAAAGAATATTCATAAAATTGTTCCGAATACAAACTATAAAACTTTAGACATTATTTAAAACATTATTTGGAGTATGAAATAATCCAGGAAAACATATTTATTTAAATATAAAATAAATGAAACATTTTTATGATAATAAAAATATCTACACATTTTTTTATATAAAAGAAATATTAAAATTACTTAGCTTACATAGACATAATCTAATATATATAAAATTTGAATAAAGAAACATTACAGAAAATAATACAAGAAAATTTATTTATACCAATTTAATATTTATTTGATCTTATGTTGGTTACCTACTTACACAAAAATTAATTATTTCTTATAATTCCATGATTATATTTTTCATCACTATCTATTTTCATCTATATAAGGAAATATATTTCTATATTTATGTCCAAATGCTCTAAGAAAACTATTTAATCTACTTCTCTTTGGTTTCATTTCTTCTTTTTCCATTGAACTTTCAGATGGATCTTCAATGTTATCCAATGAAGTTTCACGTAATCTTTTTCTTCCTTTTTCTTTTTGTAGATTACCCCTTCCTAGTAACGATCCAATACGAGTATACTATAAGAAAAATTAAAGTTAAAAAGTCTAATAGTTTGTTATATAATATGATGTTAATTTATACAAATAAATGGAAAACAAAAAAAAATGATACACATATTTTCATGTGCTAGTTTTAGTTTACTTTATAAAGTAAAGTAAGGAATAATACTCCTCCGATAACAACAAGAGGAACAGATATACTAATAGAAGCTGTTGATCCACATAAAAATTCTGAACACGCATCATTTGTACTAATCTCAGTTCTAGGCGGTAATGTACTTATATCACCTAAAATTTTAGTTATAACTTTACCTATTGGTGTAGTTTCTATTTCATCTATAGAAGCATTCAAAGAAATATTGCTTGAAATATTAGATAAAGTCCCTGTTATTAATGATGAACTTGTGGATAATGAATCAGATGTGGTTGGCAAGACAGGTGTAGTCAATAAATCACTACTATTTTTAGTTTGATCAGTTGACATAGTATAGTTAGTAAATGATTCCATTGTAAAATTTGTAATTGCATTTGTCATTTGTCTCCAAACGCTCAAAGTATCATTTAAAAATTTTTTTTTCCCAATATCTGAATTTAAATTCAAATCTTTTATAACCAACCTACTTCTATTATACATCCAATCAGTAATGTTATTGATATTTTCCCTTGTAATTTTACAAGAAAAATTATCTAGGATATAAGAAAAATAATCATTAACAATGTCTTTTAAATATTTCCAAACACTCCAAGCATTGTTTAATATGCCCTTATCTTTAATATCTGAATTACGATTTAATGAAAATGCCATTTCCATAGTTTTATTACTCATCCAATTAATCAAACTATCAGTATTATTACACGTGAAATTATTTTGATTTTTTTCTATCTGCGTAAGTAAATCACCTTGCAATGATTCAAGCCATGTTGTCAAATTTTCCCCACTTCTGCATAGGTATCTGGTTTCTGTAGTCAACAAACATGACTGTGCTTCTGCTAATAATCTTCCAATTCTGAGCTGTGATACCTTCTTTAAATTGTTTTCTTTAATTTCAAAGCTAAAGAAAATAAATTACAATAAAAGATATAAATGGAAATAACCAATATCACTTTTAACTAAATATATATTTACAAAAAGTAAAAATATAAACATTTTTAATAATAAGAAGTACCTCATATAGCAAAAATATTGAAATATCCAAACTAAAATAAAAAGACAGAGAATCATCATTGAATGATGGTGTGTTTTCATTTTTCAAATTTTCAAAAGTTATTTTATATTAAATTCAGATAGTTTTTATGAAATGGCATTTGATTTAAATTAATTATATTATTAATATATTTTTTTCGTTCTATTTAAATTAATACTAATTATTTTTTATATACACTATATTTAGTTATTATTTCCCAAAATTTTAAAATGTGAAGTAATTATTGATTATATTATACAATCATAATATTATTTCGAATTAGCTATACGATTTGAAAAAAAATTTTAGGAGAAAATTTTTAATTTTTTAAAAAAAAAATAGTAAAATTAGTTAAATTAATAGTAAAATAAAAATGAAAATAATAAAAAAAATATTATTGTTATATATATTAATTAAATTACGTTAAACTTAAAGTATCTACAATAAATATGTAGATATTTAATAATTCAAAAAAAATTAACCACTAAAACACCAATAATTTAGTACTAAATAAAAATTATTGAATTTAATTATTTATATAAAAATAGGAATTTAAAAATTTGAACATTGAATTTTTCTAATAAGTATTTGTAATTTTTAAATAAATAATCTTAAAATACAATATAACTTATTAATTTAATGAATAATAATTTTTTTTCAATTATTTTTATTAAAAAAATTTATTGCAGAAGTGTTTTTAAAAAGGCTCATATTAATATATAACATAGAAAAAACTAAACTATATAAAAAATTATATTTAATATTGATTTAATAATAAAAAAATCTATTATATTTATTCTTAATTTTTTGTATATTTTTAATAAATTAAATAAAAAGGAAAGTTCTACAAAAAATGTTTTATAAAATAAGAAAAATAAAGAATAAAAATAATAATATTTTAATACATAATAAAGAAAAATAATAATGAAAAATAAAAGGAAAGAAAAACTTAATAATATTAAAATAATAAAAAGGATAACTCACCTTATAGATACTATAGTAATTAAAAAAAGATATTTGTGCAATATAGTTTAAATATCTTAAATTTTTTAATTTGAGCTTTTATTATATTTATTGTATTATCAATTATAATTTTATTATAATGACATTGCCAAAATTTTGTAAGACGATATTTGAACAATTGTAAAAAAAATCAATATGAAGTAAAATTTTGTTCAATTTTTTTCTAACAATACATATGAAATAGAAGGAAAGATAATAGAGAATTAAAACATAGATAAATACTAAAAGTAATGTAATTTATTAGAATATAGTTTTCGTCAACAAAAAATTCAATGAATAAAATTTTACATTTATACTTGCTTAAAAAAAAATAATACAAAATAAATAATGACGACTTTAATAATAATAATTTTACAAAAGAAATAATATAATAATAATTTTTTCATGTAATTTGAATATTTATAATGAAAAAAATAACATATTTAAAATGAATTTATTTGCATGCGAGTTTATTATTATACATGTAAATAATGGTTCATTATTAAAAACTAGATAGAAAATAAAATCATTAATTATGAATGAAGTAATGAATAATTTTCATGTACATAAATTATGAAATTCAATAATATAATGTAATCGCTATTTTTTTAATTATGAAGTTAGCAGCAGAATTAATAAAAAGAAATAATCTAGAGGAATATATTCTTTTTGTTGATTACTTTTATAAAAATACAATTAAATATATTTAAATATTTAAAAATAAATTAAAATCAAATTAAAATTTTTTTAAATAAAATATTTTTATAAGTGTAGTTATAAAAAAAAAAAAAAAAAAATGAACGTTAATATTTTTAATGTATATTTAAAGATGAAAAAATATATTCATTAAATTATAAAAAAGCATGCAGATTTAAGTATTACACATATCTTTATTTAATGAATTTTTTAGTAGTTAATATGATATTTTCAGAATATTTTATTATAGAAATGATATTTTACAAGTTTTTGAAAATTACTCTCAATAGTTAACAAAAGGGCTATTAACTTCTTTTTCAGGTTCTTAAAAGTATATGAAGAGAAAAATAAGTCATACTCATATTCATCTATTTTGTTAATGCACTAAATATTAAGATAGACAAAAAAGTCTCAACGAGACACAGATATAATTTTTTTTTATTAAATGATTTTTTTTTTTTTTTTACAATATTCTTTCTTCTTTAATTAATAAATGTAGCAATGAATTATTTTTATACCATGAAAAAAAATTAAAATATAAAATCATTGTATTTTTACTTGCTAGAAATTTTATTAAATTTTTTTTTTTGTTATTCTAATGCTGTACATGAGAGAGTGCATGGGTATTTTATCCAACTAATAATTAAAATTAACTTTTAAATTTTTTATAAAAATATAACACTTACAATTTAGCATATAATTTTTATCGATAACTTCAATGTAACTTTGTTAAATCTTGACAATTTGTGTATTTACTAGGTTACAATGGTCTTAATTCCAAAAATTTATTTAAAATTGTTAATTTGCAATATCAATTTTGATGAATTATATGAATTTTTGATTGATAATGATGATTCTAAAGTCAAATACCTAATGAATTACCTAAATCATAAATTGTGACATCAGAATATTATTCTAATTTTTTTGCTAGTTTTAGGAGCAAGTTGTAGTTGTAAATATTATCCAAAAGAGATACATGAATGATACATCATTCTTTGTAATATACTTCTTAAAAATAATTCTATTTAAATCTTTATTCATTAATAAAGAAGAAATGTTTTTACAAAATAAAAAAGTTTATAATTACTGAACGGAATTCCAATATTTTAAAAGAAGAAAATTACTTAATTATGAATTTTGAGTAGTACGTTAAGAATTATGTATGCTTTGAGTATATACAGTAGTTTAATTACTATATATATTTGGAGCATTTATAATAAGTGTATATCAAATAATATTTTAAATAAATATCTTTAAATTTTCCAAAGAAAGAAATTTAAAAATTATTAGAAATTCATAATGTTAATACAACTAATAGCTAATACATAGAGTACATCAAAGAAGCCAAAACATATGGAATAAATAAAATTAATATGTATATGTTATTAATAATGTAATTCAATTTTCTAAAAAATGTTTTGTGTTAGAATTTATACCCACATAAAAATTGTATAAATCTTTAAGGAAAATGTGTCCATTGGAACATCACTGATCATCTATCTCTTTATACATAAATAGAATAATGTTATATAAATGATAGGAATTTATTTAATAAAAGGTATTATTAGCCTTTTTGATAGTAAAATATAATAGATGTATGGAAATAAATAGTTAGCCATGCACGAGTTATATAAAAAAAAAAAAAATTAGTTGTTTATTTTTTTTGTTTTCTTTTTGTAAATTTTAAAAGAAATAAAAGAAAATATTTTTTTTTTTTTTGAAATTTTGAGTGATGAAAAAAATTAAGAATTATGTTTGTTGAATAAAAAGTTTTTGATAGTATATTTTGTTTGAATTTATATAAGAAAATTTTATGTACATAATAATAAAGTTTTCATATTTGTAATATTTCTATAACTTAATTTATATTTCATTAATTATTTATGTTGAAAACAATGGACTTCATCTTCTAAACATTATTCATAATACTATAAGTAAAATACAATTAATTAAGAATCATTGATCATCGATAATTTAAATTATTTATGAATATGGGGATTTATACTAAAGTAAATAATCGCTTCTTGTAAATAAAGAATTTTCAACGAAGTAATCTACATAAATGCAGTTTACTTGTTTTATATCATTTAAAATTTTACATAAATTTATTAAATTAATAAAGGAAATTCTACATGCTCTCTACTAATTTGTTTGTTCAACAATCTGGAAAAGTCATTCAATAGACAACTAATAAATCAAAATTAAAGGTATTGTATCAAGTAATAGATACCTGATTTATCAACTGGGTGTTCGGTAACTTTACTAGAGTACTGAACAAACAAATTAATAAAGAGCATGTAAAGGTGTCTCTACGATTTTGTTGTATTTATATATATTTTTATATGCTTTGAAAGAGTAATTCTTAATTATATGCTCTACTTCGTTCAGTATTCTTTACTTTCAATAGGCATTTATTTACTTTAATAAATATCCCTATTTTTATTAAAAATTTAAATCCTTATTGAACATTGATTATTAATTAAATGTTAATTATTTGTTTCTTTGTTATGAGTTGCATTCAGCAATTAATACATATTGCTGTTGAATTAACAAACATTAAGAATTATTGACAATACAAAAAATTTTATAAATATTAATTACATGAATATTTTATTGTTATATGTATAAATTTTTCTTTTACAAAATTCATCAAAATCATATTTCATTCCCAAAAAAAAAAATTCTTTTTTTTTTTTTTTTTTTTTTTTATTTATTGGTAACGAATCCTTTTCCAATTAATTTTTTTTTTTTTTATCTTTTTTTTTTCCTGACGGTTTTTGGATTTTTTATTTAAAAAAAAAGTACACACAAAAAAAATTGATCATGTGTTTTTTTTTTTTTCTGTGTGTGCATGACCAACATCGTATTCTTCATATAACTATTCCTTTTATTTTCCGAAAAGGTTAATAAAGCCTTTTATTAACCAATAATATATAAAAAAAAAAAAAAAAAAAAAATAGAAAAAAAGTAATTCATATAAATTTGATAAAATTTTAAGAAAAAAGTTATATATATAAAAAGATGAAGTATGAAAAAATCTGAAAGAAATATTAATATAACAAATATATATTGAATGAAAAGTTAAAATAAATTTACAGAAAATTTAATGAAATTTTGTTGTGGTTTTTATATTATTAATTTGTTAATTGCTTATTCAATGACTTTGTTAGAGTATTTAAGAAACATATTAATAATGAACACGCGAAGTTTCTTAAAGTTGCTTTTATTAATTTAATGAAATTAAATATAATTTTAATTCTATAAACCATTAAAATTTTTTATATATAATCTACATTATGAGCAATTATTGTTTCTAAGAGGCATTTATTTATTTTTATAAAAGTCCCGTATTTTAATCAAGGATTTAAATCTTCATTAATTAGTGATTTTAATAACATATATTTTACTTATAATGTTATAAGTAATATATAACAGTGCAAATTCATTACTCTCAAATTAATAATTATAAACAACTAACAGAATGCAAATTAAATTATATAAATATAACAAACACGAAAAATTTATTATCTTAGTACAAAATTTTTTCATAAAAATTCAAAAAAAATCTATTACAAAGAAAATTTTTAGTCAGTAACTTTTTCTTTTATCATTCGATCAATTAAATTATTTTCAAAAAAATGAATAAATATATATTTTATGTATTTTAAATTACAAGAAGAAAAAAAAAAAATATTAACTAATTTTTTTTTTTATCTATCACTTACATGGTGGTTTATTAACTGGGTGTTCGGTGACTTTACTGGAGTACTGAACAGACCAATTAATAAAGAGCATGTAGAAGTGTCTCTACGATTTTGTCGTATTTATATGTATCTTTAATATGCTTTGAACGAGTAACTCTTAACTATGTGCTCTACTTCGTTTAGGATTCTTTGATTTCAATAGACATTTATTTACTTTAATAAAAATCCTTATTTTTATTAAAAATTTAAATTCTTATTGAATATTGATTATTATTTAATTGTAATTTATTTATTTCATTGTTATAAGTTATGTTCAGCAATTTATATATATTGCTGTTGAATTAACAAACATACACATTTAGTAAAAATGCAAAATAACTATACGAATATTAATTACGTGAAAATTTTATTGTCATATGTATAAAATTTTCTCTCACAAATGAAAAATATAAAAATTATGCATTTAAACTCTTATATGTAAACATTATTATTTCTTTAAGATCTCATTTTTACTGGTGCTAAATATTACTCTCGATTTTTCTTTTTTTTTACCAATCTTTTCTTTCAATTAAATCATTTAAAAAAAAATAAATATATTTCTTTTTTTTTACGTATCTCCATTTATTAAATGAAAAATATGTCCAAAAAAAAATTCAATAATTTTTTTTTTTTTTTTTTTCGAGTACGCACAACCAACTAAGTATTCTTCATATAGCTAGTCCTACTTATTACCAAAAAGGTTAATGAAACATTTTATTAACCAGTGCATGACCAACTATGTATTCTTCATATAACTAGTCCTTTTCTTTTCCGAAAAGGTTAATAAAGCCTTTTATTAACCAAGTATTGAACATAAAAAGTAATAAAAAACATGTAGATTAGTATCTTCTAATTTTAACTATTGCAAAAATTAATTAATTCCTCAATTAATTAAATTTTATAGAAGTAGATCACACAATTGAGATACTATAATTTTAGAGACACATATTTACTTAAGAAAAAGTTCTCATTTTTTTCAAAAATTTAAATACTCATTAAAACTACTTGTTATGAATAAAATAAATTTTTAAAATGAACTAGCAAATTTAAATTAAAGTTATTAACAAGATTTCAAAAGCGTATAGTTAAATTCTAATAATATGAAAATTTTTTCTATACTAGTTTTAAACATCAAATTTTATATCTAATTGACCCAAAATTAATTAAATTAATAAAAATTAAATTCTACACAGATAACTTATTTAGATACCAGAACTAATATTTACATCAAATTATCATCTAAAAAATAAGTAATATAATATTATAAAAAAATACTCAACAAAAAAAATAATTTACAGAATTAAAAAAAAAAATAATGAATTTTTAATTTTTTTTTAACTAGAAAATATACATGGATAACTTGTTATTTTCTGTATAAGTTGTTAATTATGACTTTTAAAGATTAATAATGTCTTTTATTTACTACAATTGTAAGAAAAAGGATGATATATTTAATATATGAAATATATAATTGTATAATATTATATTAATTATAGTTTCTTTTAATTAACATAAAATGTTAATAAAGGAAGTAGTTATTTATAAAAATATCTAACTTATGTTATTCTATAATTTTTATAATTAAATAATATTTATGTAAAAATTTTGATAAAATAAATATATTAAAAATAATAAGAAAAAAAAATGTTTGCATTACCACAACTTTTTCCTTCGAATACCAATAAAATACTATTAAAAATAAAATAAAGGAAAATTTATAAAACTTTTTATGGTTAAATTTAATTCTATGGAAAAAATATGTGCATGTTCTAATGAAAAAAAATTAATAATTAGCATATCTTTTTTCAGATGTTTATTACTAAATTAACAGTTCAATTAAAAATAATACATAAAACATAAATATAATTCATAGCAAAGCATATAATTACGTAGAAAATAAACGAAATACATTTTTTGTAATAAAAAAGAACTATATACTTCATTTTTATAATTATTTTCCTTAAAATGGAAAAAATTAAAATTAAGTATCTTGAAATGTACTGTTTCATTTAATAGTAATGTATTATTAATATAAATATATATATATGAAAGAATCAAAAGAAAATGCGATAAATAAGATTATGTACTATAATGAACAATAAATGTCAGAACATACTAAGAAAAAATTTAAACTTTTTTGAAATAAAATCCTTTAATTATATCTATTTATTATACAACCATTCTATATTATATATATACCTGCGTAAGAATTTATATTATGTTTGATTTCATATTATTGTTTCTTTTCCTCAAACTGGGTCTATATCAGGAAGTTCTGAGTTCTCATGAATATTATAACCATTGTCCATTTTATGCATTCTCCTTTTTCCCTTTTCTTTTTTTGGATTATTTTCCCCTAACACTGATCTGATATGAGTATGCTGCTGAAGAAATTAGAAATTAGGAGAAAATCTTTTTTATATATATACAATTGTAATTTTAAGGAGTAATTTTTAAAAAAAAAAATATATAAATATTTTTCATTGTTAATTTTATCTTACATTGTAAAGGTATATAAAAAACAATAACCTTCCAACAACAACAAGCGGAATATATAAAGCAATAAAATTTTTTGGATTACAGAAAAACCAAAAACATTCTTTATATAAATTACTATGTTCTACGGGCATTAATAAAGATGAATTATTCTCAGATGTAATTATAGTTTCAGTTTCAATTGAAGGTGTTAATGTAAGTAATTTCTTAAATAGACTTGTAGATATAGAAGAAATGTTTGTTACTATTTCAGATAAATTATTATTTACTAACGAAGAAATTGCTGATGTAGCAGGTGTGATTGATGAGGAGTATGTGGATGATGAAGTAGTCGAAGAGAGTGGAGTAAACTTGGATGATAATACAGGTATAATATGTGGTTCATTATTAGAAATCCTACCATTTAACATTACCTCATAAATACTAAAAACTTTGGTATACAAGATAAAATCTTCTGCTAATTTACTCCATAGATAAACAAAATTATTTAAATTAGATTTATTATTAGGTTCTGGATGAGTATTTAATGCTCTCACAATATCAATATTTTTGTTACTCATCCAAGTAGTATATTCTACAGTATTATCTCCTGTGAAATTACTTGATAATTTTCCCGACATACCAAATAGAACTTCCTGAGTAAATTCAGGTAATTCAACAAGTATATCTGGCTTATCACTACTTGATCTAACTGTTCTAATTATTTGACTTAGTTGTTGTTCTGTTAATACTCTTGCACCTATCAAATTTGATACTATATTTAAATTTTTATTGCTAATTTCAAAACTACAGAAGTTATATTAAATAAAAAAATTAAATTAAATTTATGATAATTATTTTTTATATGTAAATATGAATTTAAAAAAATAAAAATTACAAATTTTCTAAAGTACATATTACCTTTTGTTACAAAAATATTGGAATATCAAAATTAAAAAAAAAAAAATATAAACAATCACTCCTGAATAACTAAACATTTTTATTTTTATTATTTTGGTATATTATTCTGGAATTTATGTAAATAGGAAAAATGGTTCGTGATTTAATAATAACTATGTCAATATTTTTTTTTGTATTATTTTTTGAGTAATTATAACAATATATTATATATTTTTGGGATTAATATTTTTAAATTCAAATTTTCAAATATTAATCACATTATAATAATATATAATAATAATGGTCATTAATATTTATTAGAATATAATATATAATTCTAAAATAATTTTCTCTTAAAAATAATAGAACAAAAATAAAGTTATTCAATATAAGTATATTGGAAATATATGAAAGAGGCTGGGGAATTATTTGATATCATGGGAAATTATGTCAAAGATGAATGTCTTCAGACATTTGGTAGGCCATAAATTAGCACATTTTAATTGATCTTAAGTCTGATGTCATCCAGCAACTAATAAAACAATAATGCTCTTATTGTTGAATGACATAAGATACAAGAAAAAGAAATAAAGTGAGGTTTTGTTTTGTTTTGTTTTTTTGTTTGTTTTTTATTATTCATCCGGAACCTCCTGTCTATGGATAATTTGAGTTAATTTGGTAATAACAAGCCATATGTAGTGAATCATAGACTGATGGATGAAGATCAGCCAGATAAATATGTGTTCCATCATTGAATGTCTACTTTTAAGCTATTACTTATAAGTTATTGTAGGAAATAGGATATAGCTCCTCAATAAATTCTCTAAACTGTAAGATGAAAGCTCTTTTTTTACTATTATTTCATTTACATTTTTAAAAAAAACATAGTACAAAATTTTGTTTTTTAATTTTTCCTAAAAAAAAAGAAAGAACATAAAATTTAATATGTTTAATGAGCACATATTTTTATTTGTCTTTTCATTTTTTATATATTAAA
>NW_021628244.1:0-8393 GCF_900005855.1 Plasmodium gallinaceum | reverse complement strand
TAAAATAACAAAATTAAAATTATATAATTATTATAAACTAGAAAAATTAAACACTGATAGTATAAAATTTCCTTTAAAAATTATCAAATAAGATTTACTATCCTAGATGTTTTCACCAATTTCTCAATTTTGTGAAATCCAAAAAGAAAACTAAAAATATATATTTTTTTATATTTTTAACAAAAAAAAGAAATAAAAACATTAACAAAATCTTTTTTTTTTTATATGTCTAGTGCTTGCATGGATAACTGTATATTTTTAATGCAGCTATTAATTTTTTTTCTCAAAAAGGTAAATTATGCTTTTTATTAACTAAGTATGTACCATGATAATTATTCTAAAATATTATTTGATCATTATCCTTTAAGCACTTTATATACTATATATGTTTTATCATTGTTTTATTAATTGGGTGTTCGATGACCTTGCTAGAGTACTGAACAAACAAATTAATAAAGAGTATGTAGAGTAGCCTATACGGTTTTTATGTATTTATATACATATTTTTAAATGGTTTGAACGAGCGATCCTTAATTATGTAATCTACTTCATTCGGCATTCTTTAATTTCAATAGGCATTTATTTACTTTAATAAAAATCCTTATTTTTATTAAAAATTTAAATCCTTATTGAACATTGATTATTAATTAAATGTAAATTATTTGTTTCTTTGTTATGAGTTACATTCAGCAATTAATGTATATTGCTGTTGAATTAACAAACATAAACAATTATTGACAATACAAAATATTAAATAAATATTAATTACATGAAAATTTTATTGTTATATGTATAAATTTTTCTTTTACAAAATTCATCAAAATCATATTTCATTCCCAAAAAAAAAAATTCTTTTTTTTTTTTTTTTTTTTTTTTATTTATTGGTAACGAATCCTTTTCCAATTAATTTTTTTTTTTTTTATCTTTTTTTTTTCCTGACCGTCTTTGGATTTTTTATTTAAAAAAAAAGTACACACAAAAAAATTGATCATTTTTTTTTTTTTTTTGTGTGTGCATGGTCAACTTTGTATTCTTCATTTAACTATTCCTTTTATTTTCCGAAAAGGTTAATAAAAGCTTTTATTAACCAATAATATATAAAAAAAAAAAAAAAAAAAAATTAGAATAAAAGTAATTCATATAAATTTGATAAAATTTTTAGGAAATATTAATATATATAAAAAAAAGATATATGAAAAACTCTGAAAGAAATATTAATATTATATATATATATATTGAATGAAGAGTTAAAATAAATTTTCAGAAAATTCAATGAAATTTTGTTGTGTTTTTATATTATTAATTTGTTAATTGCTTATTCAATGACTTTGTTAGAGTATTTAAGAAACATATTAATAATGAGCACGCGAAGTTTCTTAAAGTTGCTTTTACTAATTTAATGAAATTAAATATAATTTTAATTATATAAACCATTAAAATTTTTTATATATAATCTACATTATGAGCGATTATTGTTTTTAAGAGGCATTTATTTATTTTTATAAAAGTCCCGTATCTTAATCAAAGATTTAAATCTTCATTAATTAGTGATTTTAATAACATATATTTTACTTATAATGTTATAAGTAATATTTAACAGTGCAAATTCATTACTCTCAAATTAATAATTATAAACAATTAATAGAAAGCAAATTAAATCATATAAATATAACAAATCCTAAAAATTTATTATCTTCGTAGAAAATTTTTTCATAAAAGTTCAATGAAAAATCTATTACAAAGAAAATATTTAGTCAGTAACTTTTTCTTTTATCTTTCGACAAATTAAATAATTTTCAAAAAAAAAAAATAATAATATATTTTATGCATTTTAAATTACAAGAAGAAAAACAAAAAATATTAACTAATTTTTTTTTATCTATCACTTACATGGTGTTTTATTAACTGTGTGTTCGGTGATTTTACTGGAGTTCTGAACAGACCAATTAATAAAAAGCATGTAGAAGTGTCTCTACGATTTTGTTGTATTTTTATGTATCTTTAGCATGCTTTGAACGAGTAACTCTTAACTATGTGCTCTACTTCGTTGAGCATTCTTTGATTTCAATAGACATTTATTTACTTTAATAAAAATCCTTATTTTTATTAAAAATTTAAATCATTATTGAATATTGATTATTATTTAATTATAATTTATTTATTTATTTCTTATAAGTTATATTCAGCAATTTAAATATATTGCTGTTAAATTAACAAACATACACAATTAGTAAAAATGCAAATTAATTATATGAATATTAATTACGTGAAAATTTTATTGTCATATATATATAATATTCTCTCACAAATGAAAAATATAAAAATTATGCAACTTAAACTCTTATATGTAAACATTATTATTTGTTTAAGATCTCATTTTTATTGGTGCTAAATATTACTCTCGATTTTTCTTTGTTTTTACCAATCTTTTCTTTCAATTAAATAATTTAAAAAAAAATAAATATATTTTTTTTTTATACGTATCTCCATTTATTAAAAGTAAAATATCTCCAAAAAAAAATTAAATAATTTTTTTTTTTTCTTTTTTTTCGCATACGCACAACCAACTACGTATTCTTCATATGGCTAGTCCTTCTTATTACCAAAAAGGTTAATAAAGCGTTTTATTAACCATTGCATGACCAACTATGTATTCTTCATATAACTAGTCCTTTTATTTTCCGAAAAGTTTAATAAAGCCTTTTATTAACCAAGTATTGAACATAAAAAGTAATAAAAAACATGTAGATTAGTATCTTCTAATTTTAACTATTGCAAAATTTAATTAATACCTGAATTAATTAAAATTTATAGAAGTAGTTAACACAGTTGAATGCCTATCATTTTAGAGACACATATTTACTTAAGAAAAAGTTCTCATTTTTTTCAAAAATTTAAATACTCATTAAAACTACTTGTTATGCATAAAATAAATTTTTAAAATGAACTAGCAAATTTAAATTAAAGATATTAACAAGATTTTAAAAGCGTATAGTTAAATTCTAATAATATCAAAATTTTTTCTATACTAGTTTTAAACATCAAATTTTATATCCAGTTGACCCAAAATTAATTAGATTAATAAAAATTAAATTCTACACAGATGACCTATTTAGTTACCCAAACTAATCTTTGCATCAAATTATCATCTGAAGAATAAGTAATATAATATTATAAAAAGATACTCAACAAAAAAAATAATTTACAGAATTAAAAAAAAAATGTAATGAATTTTTAATTTTTTTTTAACTGGAAAATATACATGGATAACTTGTTATTTTCCGTATGAGTTGTTAACTGTGATTTTTAAAAGATTAATAATGTCTTTTATTTACTACAGTTGTAAGAAAAAGGATGATATATTTAATACATAAAATATATAATTGTATAATATTATATTAATTATAGTTTCTCTTAATTAACATAAAATGTTAATAAAGGAAGGAGTTAATTATAAAAATATCTAACTTTTGTTATTCTATAATTTTTATAATTAAATAATATTTATGTGAAAATTTTGATAAAATAAATATATTAAAAATAATAAGAAAAAAAATTGTTTGCATTACAACTTTTTCCTTCAAATAGCAATAAAATACTATTAAAAATAAAATAAAGGAAAATTTATAAAAACTTTTTATGGTTAAATTTAATTCTATGGAAAAAATATGTGCATGTTCTAATGAAAAAAAGTTAATAATTAGCATATCTTTTTTCTGATGTTTATTACTAAATTAACAGTTCAATTAAAAATAAAACATAAAACGTAAATATAATTCATATCAAAGCATATAATTACGTAGAAAATAAACGAAATACATTTTTTGTAATAAAAAAGAACTATATATTTGGTTAATAAAAAGCTTCATTAACCTTTTTGGCTATAAAAGGACTAGCTATGTGGAGAATACATAGTTAGTTGTGCTAACTAAAAAAAAAAAAAAAAAAATAAAAAATTATTGGAACTTTTTTTTGAGAAATGTTTTTTTCGAAAAAGATAAAGATAAAAAAAAAATAAAAAAAAGATTTAATTTTTTTTAGGAAGAGAGAGAAATTTTTTTTTAAGAAGATAATGATATTTTTGTGAAGCGTTTAATTTGCATAATATTTATATTTTGAATTTGTGAGAGAAAATTTTGTACATATGAAGATAAAATTTTCATGTAATTAATATGCATATAATTTATTTGCATTTTTAATAAGTATTTGTGTTTTGTTAATTCGATAGCAATATAAAATGATTGCTGAATATAACTCATAATAAATAAACTAATAATTATAATCAATTAATAGTTAATGTTAAATAAGTGTTTAAATTTTTAATAAAATAAGGATTTATTTATTAAAGTAAATAAATACTTATTGAAATGAAAGAATGCTGAACGAAGTAATTTATGATTAAAGATCATTCGTTCAAAGCATATAAAAATATACATAAGTATAAGAAAATCGTAGAGTCATCTCTACATGCTCTTTATTAATTGGTTTGTTCAGTACTCTAGCAAAGTCTCCGAACACCCAGTTAATAAATCACCTGTCTATCAATACTATAGTAAAGAATTTGAACAGGAAATTAATAAATCAAGCATTGAACAATATAATTAATATAGTGAATGCAAAGTTGTTTCTACTAATTTTAGTGGTAAAAATTATATTAACTCTTCAAATGAATAAATTTATACATGTATTTTACATAACTAAATACTTATTGTTCTAGAATCCTCTATTTAAAAAAAAATATTATCATTATTTTTATTAAAAACGTAAAACCTCATTAAAATTATAGATAATACGTAAAATAATCTTTGAAATAAACTAATAATTTTAAGCTACAGTTATTAAAGGTCTTTCGGTAATACATTAAAATTAAATATTAATAAAAAAGAAATATATTTTTTTTTTTGCAATTAAAATAACTAGCTATACGGAAAATACGCAGTTAGCCATACAAGAACTACGTAAAAAAAAAAAAAAAACATTTGTTAATTTTTTCGTTTCTTTTTATAAAAATGAAATACGTAAAAAAAAATATATCCTTTTTTTTGAGAAAAAAGAGATTTAATGGTCAAAAAAATAATGTTCTAAAAAAATAAGAAGTGATTTATTTTAATATAAATTTATTTGAATTTTTACTTTAAATTTAAAGAGAATATTTTATATACATGATATTAAAATTTTCATTTTTATAGTGTTCAAATAATTTAATTTGTGTCTCATTAATTACTGACGTTTATTAATTTGAAAGTAACACATTAGAATTGCTAAACATTAAACACGATATTATAAATAAAATATATTTAATTGGAATCACTAAATAATGAGAATTTAAATTTTTTATAAAAATAAGGATTTTTATTAAAGTAAATAAATTCCTCATAAAAAAAAAACAATAAATACATAATGAAGTAGACTATATATATAAAATGATTTACCGGTTTATAACACTAAAATTATACATAAATTCGTTAAATTAGTAAAGGCAACTTTACCTACTCTATATTAATTTGTTTATATAGTACTCTAACAAAATTATTGAAGAGGAACTAAATATATGAACAAATCAATTCCATTAACAAAAAAATATTCTCTATGAGTTAATTTTAATTAACAACAAAATTAATTTTTCACAATTAATAATAACAAAAAAAAAAAGTAATAAATTTTTTTTTTTTAAGTAGCTAGTGTTCGTTGCTCTATTATTTTTCATGTAAGTTATTTACTATTTCAAAAAGGGAAAAAATACTTTTAACCTATCCTTAATAAAGTAATTAAACAGACAATTAATAAATCAATAATATAATAAGAAAAATATATCTAAGTTCACATTTAGGGATAAAGATAACACTAAGGAGAAGCTACAAATATATTATTACGACTAAATATGAAAGAATATTCATAAAATTGTTCCGAATACAAACTATAAAACTTTAGACATTTAAAACATTATTTGGAGTATGAAATAATCCAGGAAAAAATATTTATTTAAATATAAAATATATGAAACATTTTTATGATAATCAAAATATCTACACATTTTTTTATATAAAAGAAATATTAAAATTACTTAGCTTACATAGACATAATCTAATATATATAAAATTTGAATAAAGAAACATTACAGAAAATAATACAAGAAAATTTATTTATACCAATTTAATATTTATTTGATCTTATGTTGGTTACCTACTTACACAAAAATTAATTATTTCTTATAATTCCATGATTATATTCTTCATCACTATCTATTTTCATCTATATAAGGAAATATATTTCTATATTTATATCCAAATGCTCTAAGAAAACTATTTAATCTACTTCTCTTTGGTTTCATTTCTTCTTTTTCCATTGAACTTTCAGATGGATCTTCAATGTTATCCAATGAAGTTTCACGTAATCTTTTTCTTCCTTTTTCTTTTTGTAGATTACCCCTTCCTAGTAACGATCCAATACGAGTATACTATAAGAAAAATTAAAGTTAAAAAGTCTAATAGTTTGTTATATAATATGATGTTAATTTATACAAATAAATGGAAAACAAAAAAAAATGATACACATCTTTTCATGTGCTAGTTTTGGTTTACTTTATAAAGTAAAGTAAGGAATAATACTCCTCCAATAACAACAAGAGGAACAGATATACTAATAGAAGCTATTGATCCACAGAAAAATCCTGAACATGCAGTAGTTGTACTACCATCATTTCCAGGCGATGTATTTATATCACCTAAAGTTGTCGTTATAATTTCAAGTATTGGTGTAGTTTTTATCCCATTTATAGAATCATTCAAAGAAATATTGCTTGAAATATTAGATGAAGTCCCTGTTATTAATGATGAACTTGTGGATAATGAATCAGATGTGGTTGGCAAGACAGGTGTACTCAATAAATCACTACTATTTTTAGTTGGATCAATTGACATAGTAGAGTTAATTTGTGATTCCATTATAAAATTTGTAACTGATTTTGTTATTTGTCTCCAAACGCTCAAAGTATCATTTAAAACTTTTTTTCCCCCAATATCTGAATCTAAATTCAATTCTCTTATAACCAACCTACTTCTATTATACATCCAATCAGTAATGTTACTGATATTATCACTTGTAATTTTACAAGAAAATTTATCTACGATATAAGAAAAATAATCTTTAACACATTCTATTAAATTATTCCAAATACCCCAAGCATTGTTTAATATGCCCTTTTCTTTAATATCTGAATTACGATTTAATGAAAATGCCATTTCCATAGTTTTATTACTCATCCAATTAATCAAACTATCAGTATTATTACACGTGAAATTATTTTGATTTTTTTCTATCTGCGTAAGTAAATCACCTTGCAATGATTCAAGCCATGTTGTCAAATTTTCCCCACTTCTGCATATGTATCCGGTTTCTGTAGTCAACGGACATGATTGTGCTTCTGCTAATAATCTTCCAATTCTGAGCTGTGATACCTTCTTTAAATTGTTTTCTTTAATTTCAAAGCTAAAGAAAATAAATTACAATAAAAGATATAAATGGAAATAACCAATATCACTTTTAACTAAATATATATTTACAAAAAGTAAAAATATAAACATTTTTAATAATAAGAAGTACCTCATATTGAAAAAATATTGAAATATCCAAACTAAAATAAAAAGACAGAGAATCATCATTGAATGATGGTGTGTTTTCATTTTTCAAATTTTCAAAAGTTATTTTATATTAAATTCAGATAGTTTTTATGAAATGGCATTTGATTTAAATTAATTATATTATTAATATATTTTTTTCGTTCTATTTATATTAATACTAATTATTTTTTATATACACTATATTTAGTTATTATTTCCCAAAATTTTAAAATGTGAAGTAATTATTGATTATATTATACAATCATAATATTATTTCGAATTAGCTATACGATTTGAAAAAAAATTTTAGGAGAAAATTTTTAATTTTAAAAAAAAAAAAAAAAAAAAAAAAAGAGTATAATAATATAGAAATGAGATTTTTAGTTAATATACAAATTTTAATTTATTTAGATAATAGTCTTAATGTTACCATAGGAATTTGATTATAATTATTTGAATGTTTTGGAAAATATAAATTAAAGGTATTTATAGATAATTTTTTAATAAATTCATTTAGTACTTCATTATTTCTTTTTAATATTAAATCATCAGAACAAAATAAACATACATTCTTACTTATTTCATCTCCTCTTTTTAAATTCTATTACCAAGAAGAATGAAAGGAAAAAGAAACAATACAAAAATTAAAAAAAAAAAAAAAAAAAAAAAAAAAAGTATATTATTTTACGTACTTTTTACGAAATTAGTTATCCTATGCTTTATAAAAGTGTTTAACATAGAAAATAACAAATCAATAATCAAGTAAATTTTTAT
>NW_021628240.1:0-83697 GCF_900005855.1 Plasmodium gallinaceum | reverse complement strand
TCAAAAGTTTAACTATTAAAAAATTAAAAAAATAAAAAACTATTATATTTATTATTTTATTTTAGAAAATTTTACAGAAGGTATAGAAAAGAAAAGAGAAATTTATTATTTATTATATTTTTTTTTTTTATATAAAAAAGAATAACGAAAAATGAACATATATTTATACTTATAAAATTAAAAATAATGAAAGAAGCTATTTTATATATAATTTTTTTATTTTAACGGTTATATTTTCTATTATATAATTAAATAATAAAAGAAGAAAACTTTTAAATAATAAATGAATTTTATAATTTTTGTAAAATTTAAAATATATCATATAAAGTGATGTAATTGTTTATTTTTAATATTTTTTTATTATGATTAATAGACAATATTTGGAACAAATGGATAATTATAGTTCTTTTATTTATTAATACAGTGAAATAAAAGAAAGGCAAAAGTGAATAGTAATTAATATATAAAAAATTAACATATTATATATATATATAAAAAGGATGTATTTGTGAAAAAAATTTTAAAAACTTAAAATTACACAAGTGAAGTATGTAAAAATACTTTATTAAATAACATAAAAGATAGAAAAATGAGAATAAAATCAAATATATAAGTATAAATTTAAATTTTTTTAATAGTAATTATTTTATATAAAACATTAAAGACGATTGTGTAATAAATAAAAATAATGGTGAAGAACTTTTTATATGATAAATGATTATTTATATATATATATAAATAAATTATTTCCTTTTTTCTTTTTAAAATTAACTAAAAAGATTTAATTTTTGAAGATTACATAAAATATGATGAATATCAGTTAAACTTTGTGTAATATATATGGGTTTTTTTTGAAGTATTATCAAGAGAAAATTTAAAAAAGTAAATAATTCCTTGTAATTTATTTTTATGAACCATATTTGCATTTAGGTGGGGGGAATATAATAGGCTTTTTAATATATGTATAAATTAATTTAAAATTAGCCTACTTTCACTGAAAGACGTATGAAAAAATATGTTTATATAAATTAATATGTATATTATAAGATAATTAACAGTGTTTTTTTGTTATTATTTTTAAATTCTTTGTTTTAATCATATTACATATATGTACTTTGAAAAGATTAAATTAAAGAGAGGTAATTTAATATATATAAATTTTTTAAAGTTAAAACAAAAAATTTTAATTTTTCAGAACTTTTAACACAAATAAACAGTAGTTTCATTGTAAGCAACTGAATATGTTTTTGTATATGAGTTGGGTGTCTCAATACGTATTTTTTTTTAATTTTGTCGTTATACCAAAAATACTTGTTTAACTCAATTAACATTATTTCTTATATATTTTTATTTTTAATAAAAAGAAAAAAAAGTGTCAATATTAAGATATATTATCTCACTGTAAATATATAAAGCTAAAAATAAAATACTTCACATGAATAGGTGAAAATTTTTCTTTATTAAAGGAAAGTACTTATTTCATACTATAAAAAAAATTTAATAATATAATATATTAATATGATAAAGATTTTACAATGTATTCGTAAAATAAAAATATTAAATACATAAATTTTGTCCATTCTTTCATATATATAAATAAAATAAATGAGCATCAATGGATTATTAAAAATTGTATAAATATTACAAAAAAATTTTCAACTTATTCAAAATAATAATTAAGTTTTGCATCTTTGTTAAAAAAAATATAAAAATGTTTATATATAAATCATACAATGTATATTTAGTACATCAAAAGTTAACGGGGGAAAAAATATATTGTCGTAAAATGGAAAATATAAATTTTTTAATACATGTAATTTTATATATTATTTTCTACTTTATATTAAAATAATTAATTTCATATATTTAAAAGGAAAATTCAGATAAGAAAAAGGGTAAATATTTAAAAATAAATCTTTTATTATATCAATGAAGTTTTAACTTTATAGACGAACTTTTTTTTTTATCGTATATATAGTTAAAGAAGAAGTGTATTATTAAAATTAAAAGGACTAAATATGTTACATTACGAAAATATATAAGATTATCCTATACTATACTTTGAAAAGTATTTTATTTATATTTCATATAAATTAAGCTTAAGATGTATCATTTAGTATGAGTTATTATTTTTAGGAGATACAAGAATATTCGTGGAAATAAGATAATATTTAATATTTTATTTTTTAAATATAAAATATGCCTTCGCAAAAAAAAATTAATAATAATTTTTTTTTTTTTTAATATAATATATAAGGCTTTATATATAATAATTTGAGAGCTTAACAAGTAATAAAATGAAAATTAATATTAAAATGAAATATTTTTTTTATAAGTTCTTAATTCTGCTAAATTAATATACATATTTAGTAGATAAATGATATTATAGATTTATTTTTAATTTCAAAGGGAACAAATAATATAAAGTATATAATGTTTAACCTGTGTATATAAGACATGTAAGCAAAATTATTATACTAAAACAAGTACTATAAAGAGTCCTACTCATTTTAAATGAGAGAATTAAAAATATATTTACCTCTTAATATATTTTTAGAATGTAGATGATAATTGTTTTTATTTTACTTATTATTTCTTACAAAAAAGTATTTTTTTTTAAGTAAGAGAGAACCTTATTTGACTTTTGCATGATATATATTGTATTTTATAAAAAAAACACCTCATATTTCTGCAAAATATTAATAATGTATTATGTTTATGAATTGAAGTTTAAAATAAATGATAATGTTAATCCATTAACTATTAAAAATTTATATAAATATAATAAATATTTATTTTAAAAATAAAAAGTAAATTACAATTAATTATCATATGTAATAAATAAAATAAATATGGTTTTATTTATGTAACATTTATTATATGTTCATTACTAACAAAGTCCTTAATTATTCAATTAATCATTGTTATAATTTAACTTTTTAGATTATTTGTATATAATAATTAATAATTATTATTTTTTTTTATGATCCTTATTTAGTGTGGCAAATGAAGATTAAAAATTTTAAAAAAAACTTCAAAATTATGAGTATATAAGAGTTTAAATTGTTTTGTATATAATTTTTATATGTATTAATTTTAATAGTAAATACTTTTTTAAATTACGTATTAAAAAATATTGTTTTTTTTTTCTTTTTTAGCTTACTGCTTAATAAACAGTATTAGTGACTTTATTATTACAATAAGAATGGATGTAAAATAGACTAAATTTTCCTATGCATTTAAAGTATACAAATATAATACGTAAATTGAAATAAGTATGCTAAAAAAAAAGAAAAAATATAAATTACATTTTTTGTATATAAACAACCAAAAAAAAAAAAAAAACTTTATGCTAACATATATACTCAAATAATATTTTATTTTATGTCTTTAAAAAAAAAATAATTCTTTTTTTTGTGGCCCATGAAATGTTAGAAAAATAATTTAATTTTTACTATTGTACAATGTGGGATTTTTCATGAAATACAAATTTTTTAATACTAGATGTAAGGTTGAAATTATAATGTAAATATTAACTCATTTTTAAAATAAATAACGAAGTAAAATTAAGCTATAAATAATTATAAGTTACATTGATGTTATAAAACTACTTTTAAAATAAACAAAATAGAGATATCTTCCCTTGTTCTTTATTAACTTATATATTGAAAATATTATAAATTTCTCTGAGCAACCAATTAATAAATAACTTAATATAAAGAAGAAATTTTTTATTATATTCCTATACATTTTTTTTTTTGTTTCATATCAAATATATTGAATTATTGTTTTGCATATTTTTTTAACAATTTTTTTAATTTATTTTGATACATCCAGTTTACAAATATAATAATTTTAGTAAGGGTAACAAAAAATTTCATTGAAGTATAATTTATTAATATTTTTTGCATTTTGCAGAATAAAAACCTATTGCACTAACTGAAAATTCATTTATCCTTAAAAGTATTTCTACATAAGTATTTTAATTTCATTTCAAAAATGTTGTTTAAATGTTTTATGGTTTGAATTATTTATAAATTATAATTGAATAAATAGGATATTATTAGTGTAATTAACATAATTAATTAATGCAATACCACCTTAATTATAATAATACTGAAATAAAATGTGAAACTAAATTGCCAATTAGAGTTATAGTATTTTTCTGCCTTAAGATATTATAATATGCGATTAAATAATGATCAATATATATTACTTTTATTTCTACAAATAGAACTAATACGGCATAATAATAATTACCTATTATTTTTATTTTTTTGTTCTAATAAATTTAATAACAAAAATATATATATTTAAAAGAGTAATAAAATTATAGTTATTTTTCTCCCTTCTTATATAGAATATAAAACTATAAAAAATTTAAACTTTTTTCTAATTATAATTAAGAATAAACATTTGAATATATCCGAGTTATATGATTTATAAAATTTTTTTTTTAAGTTATGAATTTTCTTAAGAATTTTATATCTACATATATTTTTTTAAATTATGACGAAGTAGCTATTCTAAATATATAAATAATTGAATTAATAATTTTTTATTTTTGCACATAAAGCATTTTATATGCGAACTATTTAACTATTAAATTAAATTATATAAATTAAAATATTTTTCTAAATACATTAATTGATGAACATTGAAAAATTTTGCTTTAAAAATTTATTTATTTCTTTCGAAAAACTAAAAATATTATTTTGTTGATTAAATTAAAAAAAAAAAAAAATAGATATTTAAATATTCTGAAATTTTTTTTTTTTTTAAATACCTAAATTTATACTATTCGAATAAGCTTTAGTTAAATATTATAAAACAATTTTATAGTATTGTTATATCATTTTTTGTTCATCTAATTTTCTTTTTTTTTAATTACTTTTTTTATAAGTTTATACGTTCAAATATTAAAATTATTCTTTTCGAAGTTTAATAATTTAATTTTTTTTATGTAGAAAAAAAATAGATTTAAAAATACAAAGAATTATTTAATTTTTTTTTAATAATATAGTAATACTATTTAGTCATAACCATTTAACTTTCAAGCTTTTTTATAATATATATATATATTTATATATAATGAAACATTTATTGAATATTTTTATAATATTTTTATTTTTTATTTTTTTCAATGAAATAAATGGGAAAGGAAGGAGAAATAAATTACCTCAACAAAAAAGTAATTAGAAGATATATGAAAATAAAAATTTGACTAATGTAAAACTATTAATATATATTTCACTTAGAAATATTTTACATTTGCATATTAAAACAATTTTTATAATTTTTTTTTTTTATTTTAAATAATTAAACAAAAAAAAATTCCATTATATTTTTCTACACTTTTGTTATTTTGAATTACACAGATTTATACAGGGATATAAATTTTAAAAATGATGATCATAAAAATAATACACAATTGTCTCTTTTACGAACTTTTCTCAAAACAAACGAAAAACTGAAAAAAATTGAAAAATCTAAAAGTAAACTTAGAAAAGGATGTATTCTCTTAGGTATTTCTTTAATTTTTCTTCTATTAAAAGATGGAATTTTATTCTATATGAAACATAGAAATAGTTGTTCAAGTAAGGAATAATTATAATTATAGGAATGAGAATTTATAATAAAAAAAAAATAGTAAAATTTTGAAATATCATCATGCTTTTAATTTTTTAACCTATTTTACATTTATTATTTTTTTTTTTTTTTTGTTTTTTGTTTTTATTAAATATTTTTTTTTGTATTTTTGATTTTCACCTAATATTTTATTAATATTTAACAAAAATAAGTGAATATGTGTAAATTTTTTAATGTATTTTGAAAAAATTTATGATTATATTTTAATTAGTTTTTACTATATCGAAAGAACTGCTAAAATATTTAAGTTGAAATTATTTCTTAGTGAGTTTAATAATCTTTAAATTAATTAAATTTTTGTTTGAAATAAAAAAAAAAAAATATAAAAACTTATGATGAAATTTAAATATTAAGATGAATAAATCGTCATTTAATATAAAAACAAGTATTATAAAAAAATAATTAAAAATTATTACATATAATAAAGAAATAAAACTTTTTAAAATTTCGGCGAATAAAAAATATATAGTAGTCATATGATTAAAGAGATTTATACAAAATTTATTTTTTATAAATATTGTAGTAAATATATTTTAGTTAGTTCACATAAAATATGAGAAAATATATTATATATGAAAATATTATAAGGAAACTTGAAAAAAAATATAATAAAAAAAATAATAAAATTAAAAAAGTTAATTTATTTTTTAGTATATGAAAATCATAAGTATAAAAAATATTACTATTTTTCATATTATAAGAAAAAATGTATATATAAAATTATCTAATTTCATATAATTTATATTAAATATACACACATATATATATAAGACAATGTATATAATTTGTTGCAATGTAACATAATTGAACAGAATATTTAACTTATCTGAAATTCATAGTAAATATTTTCTCTAAATGAAGAACATTATAGAAATTATTTATTTAATTTTAAAAAATTATTAAATAAAATTATACAGAAAAAATATTATGGATTTCTTTCTTAAGTATATTTAATGATAATATAAAGAATCTTCAGTGACTTAAAAAAAAAAAAAAAAAAAAAATTTAATAAATACTTTTTTAATGAATTTATATAATGGAAAAATCTTTTGGTATCAAAATACTAGTGAAGACATTAAAAAAAAAGAAAAATTAATCAAATATTATAATTATCAAAAATAGGCATAATAGAATATAAAATTAAGCTAATGTAAGATAAATAAAAATATACAAATGAATTTAGAAATATGTAAAAGGAATATTCAATTCAGTTGTTTATAACTATGTCATTAATTATACCAAATATTATTAATTCTATCTTTTCATTAAGGTTAAACTCCATTTACCCCATTTTAATTAATGATATAAAAAAATATTATTTAGATCTAATTTATTATTACATACAAGTTAATATATTGAGACTTATTTTACCAAAATATTAGTATTATGGAAACTTCAACTAATGAAAAATGTTATTATTATAGTATTTCAATTTAATTAAAAATTTATTAAAACAAAACAAATATGTAAAATAAGAAGATGAGAAAAAAAAAAAAAAATGTGTTTATTGTTAAAAATATATGTCATAAATTTGATTAAAATTATGTTCTATTTCATTGAATATGACTAGATAGCTTTCAGTTACGTAATAATGACAATTTAGTATATATAAATAAAAAAGGAAATATAAATTAAAATTTTATATAAAATTATAATAATATTCTAAATCTAATAAATTTATTTCTGATTATTAAGAAATAAATGAAAATTGACGCGAAAATTGTACATATGAAAGGTCATAAAAATGAAACAAGTCTATGAAAGGATATATCATAATTCTTAAAAAATCAAAAGATATTTAGAAATTTTTAATTGTCTTTATTTCATATTAATTTTTTGTTTTTCTAAAGTGAAAAAAAAAATTTTATTTTTAAAATACTATTGTTATTTGTTTCTCAATAGTAATGACAATTATGTAGTCACTTTTTTATAATATATTATTTCTATTTAAAAAAAGAAAAAAATGAAATTATTTATTTTCGTTGTTTAATATGTATAATTAAAGTTAACACTCTTATTTAAATAACTTTTAAGCGATTATAAGTGGAATATAAAATAATTTTATTTAAAAAATTCTAAGTATGTGTATTTTTAACTAAGCATTACAAAGATTAGATTTTTCATAAAATGGAGATACGGAAAGATGCATTTTTAGTATTTTTAATTTTTTATATTAAATAGGAAAACATAAAATTTTTTATTAATAGATTTGAAATATATTCCTAATTCAATTTTTTCCAATTTTTTAATTAAAATTCATAAAAAGGATGATGTGATTTTACTATCTTAAAAAATATTGTAAAAACATAATGAATTTCTTTATATTATTTCATTTTTTTTAATATTTATTTTTTTATTATTATAATTTGTAAACACATGTTAAATTTACTCTTATAATATATATATCCCATTTTTTATTAAATTCTTAAATATCCTTTTCATATGTAAAGAATAAAAATAATTTTATTAATATTATAGTTTTTTATAAAAAAAAAAAAACATTATTTTTAATTTAAAATTTTAATATATTAATATTTAAATATTATTCGAAATTTTAAGGGATTTCATGGAATTAAATTTGTTATTAAAAAACCAATCATTTTAAATATTTATAAATATTTATTACATAATCATCGTAAAATATAAATTATTTGAAATGTTCAATTAAAAAATATTATAAATTATTATAAATTCTACAAAAAAATATATTTTTAAAATGAATAAAAAATTCATTTCATATTTAAAAAAAAATTATACTTTTCTTTTTCTTAATGTTTAATACTCTATTATATTTTACATTTTTTTTATATAAAATTAATATTTTCTTTGAAAAATATAAAAATATATTTTTTTAAAAAAAATTTTTTATTAAAATTAATTTTTTTTACAAACCACAATTGTTATATCAAAGAAGTAATAATTATTAATAATATCCTATTTTTAAATTTTATTGTCCGCCTTGAAACCTTTTTTTTTTTTGTTCTATATATTATATTAAAAATAATGTATTAATATAAAAAATGCAGAGATATTTATAAATTTTAATTTGAATTATAAATATTGAATTATAAATACTTAAATTTTAATATTTTTACTTTTATAAAAATTTAGTTAATAATAGATAATATAATACATGCATTAATGAAATATTATAGAAAAACTTAATTTTTTATGTTTTTTTCTTATTGAAAACATATTTTTATATTTTACTTTTATATGTTAAATATTTATTAATATATTCATTAGTTTTTAAAAAAACAAAAAAAGAAAAATTAAATTGTGATAAATATTATTAAAAAAAAAGGATATATAGTTAAATACATATTAAAATAATTATTTAATTTGAAGATGCTTATAGAATATATCCTAATATTTTTATAAAAAAAATTAATTTAAAAAAATAATAATAAATAAAATTTTGTTTTTTAATTATTATCATCTTATATTACTTTAACATGATTTTTTTTTTTTTTCTTAAATTTGATTCATTTATGTGACAAATAAAAATTATAGTTAAAAAGATAATTATAAATTATTATTATTTGTTGTTTTTTTAAAGACATTAAAAATTATTATTTATTTAAATACATATTCATTGTTAATCTTTGATCTATAATTTATTAATTCATTTATATTTTTTTTAGTTAAAATGAATATCTCAAAGATTTTTTATTTTTTTAATTTCTTGTTTATTGTAAATTTAATATTACCATGTTTATCCCAAAATAAAATTTCTAATGCAAATAACATGGATTCATTAGAACATGTTGATGCATTTTTAGAGAAAAGAAAAAAAAGAAAAAGAAATATAATTTTGTGTTCATTAATATTAACTGGCTTAATTACATCTGCTGCTATCGCATGTGGAGTTGGATGGTATATAAAAAAAAATAAAGATGATATATTTGAATATCCTGAATATCCTGAATTTTCTGAATTTCCTGATAATTTTTTCACACAACCTGATGGAGAAATGCCAGGTACTAGTCAAAGTGATATTACTACTGAGTCAGCTGTATCTAACATAAATAAAATAGATTTAAATAAACCATTAATTGAAAATAATAAACAAGAAGATATCTCTTTTAAAAAATTTAATGCATTTGTGGATAGTTCGAGATTAGCAATAAAGAATCTTTTTAATAGTTTAAATGATTTAGAAAAATCAGTTTTTATAGTAGATAAAGATTATATGAGAAAAGTCATTCAAAACTTAGAATCAAATAGAAATGTAGAACTTTCAAGAAAACAAGAAGATAAAGCAGTTCTAGAAATGGAATACTATTTACAAAAATTATATGCAAATTATTTAAGTGAAGCAATTCATACAAAAGGAGAAAAATAGAAATAATATATAGTGTGAAATTATTAATAAAAATATTTATTTCATTACATAAAGTAATATACTTTTTTTATTTTTAATAACAATGTAATATTTAAGTTGATCAAATAATTAAAATAATTATCCCCAATTACATAAAAATTATGATCATGAATAATAGAGATACAAAAGATAAAAGTTCGTAGTTATATGTAGTTATTCAATACAAAAAAGTAAAAAAAAAAAATTCATATATAATAAAATTAATATGCTATTATGAAAAAATATATGTTTTGCATAGAAATAATGAATGTTAAGTGGAAAAAGAATAATAATATTATTTTTATTGTATTACATAGTTCATTTTATGAAGAAATACAATTTATATGTAAAACAGACATTTATGAAAAACATATGCAATATGTGTAGAAATATATGATTTTTAGTTAACAAAAATTTTATTTAATATAATATGAAAAAGTAATAGGTAATTCTTATAACTTTAAAAAAAGTATGATTTCAAAAAAAAACCATCTTATACATTGGGTACAAAAAATATTGTGTTTTTTTATCAAACAAAAATAAATAATTTTAAAACAATTTTGAAAGGGAATTTATGAATACTGTACCCATATAAAATTTTTATTATGTAAATAAATTATAAAATTTTTGAATTTTTTAAAATATATAAAAAAAAGTTAAGGAAGATTGTATTTTCAAAAAATAAGTAAATTATTTATACAACATAAATAAATAGCTTAATAATGAATATATATCTAATTTATTTAGGTTTGTAAAGTTTTTGTTATATATTTTATATGGAAAAAAAAAAAATTTTAGTTTTTATAAACTTTTATATATTATATTTTGATTTCCATATTGGTAAAACATTATATATCAAATGATTTATTATAATTTTTTTTTATTTGTAAAAATTCAAATAATTTTTATTTAATATTATTTTTGTTAAAAATAATTACTCATACACATTTATTTTATTTTATTTCATTTTTTTGTATTGAAAAATTTAATAAATTTTGTCACAAGCATTTCATAAAAAAATTTTTACTTTTTATTAGTTTAAATTTTATTTTTATAAAATTACTTTGATAAAATTTAAAAAAACATGAATATTATTATTTTAAGATTTTTCTTTTTTTTTTTTTAAATTTGAAAAATTAATATAATATACATTACTTCAAAGTTTCAACATTGTTAATTCTCAAGGAAATATACAATAAAATTTTTTTAAAATAAGAAATTTTATTTAAATAATTGAAGAAGATTCATAAATGAAATGAATTCCTTGATTAATAATTTAAAGGATATAATAAAAGATATTAATTGTTATTTTAAGCGATATTGAATAAAAGAAATTCTATGAAATATTTAAAATTTTATTTTATATATAATTAGAAATAATTATTTTTTTAATAATTATGTATAATTGTTTGCTTTCACAATACTGTATTGAATTAGAAAAGAAATATAAATGAAATAAAAATTGCATAAATAAGACTATTTACAGATATATTATTAAAAATATTTTTGTAATGACTATTTAATAAAAAAAAGAAAAGAAAATTGGTAAAAATAAAATTTTTTTTAGTACATATGAAGTGACATATATATTTATGAATATCCAAATAAGAGTATCACGTTATGTCCAAAATTTTAAACTTACATATTAATTATATATAGGTTAAACTTATTTTATAGTTTTAAATATATAAAACCATCATAAAAACTTAATGATGAAAATAATATTTATAATAAAAGTGAAGCACTATGAATAAAATAAATCTTATAAATCTTGTAATTATAGCAATAAAAACGATAGTATATATTAATAATATTATTTTAATTGCATTTAATAAAATTTAATATTACAAAAAATGAAAATTGAAACTTTTAGAATTCAAATATTTCTTTATAAATTTTTATAGATAACTTTTAATTTTTTTTTAAGGAATTTTTGTTGAAGCACAAGTCTTACTAAAAATTTTAAATAAAAAACGCATATTTAGGAGAGTATAATATCCATTTTATAATTATGACATAATTTTTTTAAAAAATAAAAAATAATAGAAAAGTACTTATATAAATGTTCAAAAATAAAGAACATCTTTAAAATAATCTTAACATTTGTACGTCAAATATCGTTCTTAAGCATATTAAAATATGTTTAAAAGACACCTTATTTAAAAAAGAAAAAATATATATGGAAAGTCATATTTTATTTTTTTTCACTTATTACAAATAACATAATTAAATTTATTTATATAATAAAATTACTAATAATGTAAAATAAAGTGATATGAAATTTTTATTAACAAATAATGAAAAATTAGAATTTTTTCTTCTAAGAAGAAAGCTTACATTAGTATAATAAAATTAAAGTAAATTTTATATAAAATTTTTTTCTCTTTGTTCATTTTTATAGTAATTAGAATTATTAAAGTACTCACTTTACTAATTCATTCTTATGTGATTTATTAATTAGTTGCTTGGTTACTTAAATCATATTTTAAAAAATTAAATTAATAAAGAGCATGTAGAGAATTATCTTCTTTTTTTTTTTTTTTTTACTGTAAACATAATATATATAGTTATATAACTTTTATATATTTATCATAAACTAATTAACACATAGATAATTATAAACCTATTATATAATTACTTATTTACAATAAAATAAACTCATATACACTCGTAGATATTTATGTAAATTCTATATATATTTATTTATTTACTCCAAAATAAGCATATTTAATGTACTCCTCTCAATTTTAGTCATTTTTCTTAATAATTCCTGTTAACAATATAAAAAAATAAAAGTTAAAAAAAAAAAATAATAAACACAAAATTCATTTTTTTTTTTTTATAAAAATTATTATTACTTTTTTTATGAATATCTCATAAATTATATCTTTAATACATTTCAAGGTAAATGCACTATTGACAAGCTACTTTATTATTACTCTCTTATAAATAATCTTGTTAAACATTTCTATAGACATATGATTTCTTCATAAATATCTTTTAATTAACTTGCATATATTAGAAACTCTTTAAAGTAATAATTTTTTATTATATATAATTTAAAAAAGGTCGATGATATAATTTATTGGCAATTATTCAATTATTTTCTTAGTTTTCATCTAAGGAAAAAATGAAAAATTTGAATTTATATATTACCTTTTTTATTTTAAATAATATATGTAATCCATAGGAAATTATGTATAAAAATAAGTTATTAATGAATAACCCACATAATTACAATTTCTCTTTGATAATCCTTTCCTACATATTCTCTACAAGATAAAGAAAACTTGAATGTATGTAAATTTTATTTTATTATTTTTTTTTTTTTTTTTCTAGAACATTGAGTTTCATTTTTATGAAAAACTAATTCATATTTGAAATACATTAAATGTTGTTATTTGTTGAACTTTTTCATACTTAAATTGGTATTAGATTACTAAATATAAGTTTATTATAAGTTTATTTTATTTTATATTTATGAGTAATATTTAAACTATTAAAAAATGAAAACAGTTTTTTAACTATCATATGTATATGATAAAAATAAAGTTATTACACTTAAGGTTAATAAATAGAATTTTAACGTTTCTTTCAATTGTAATAAGGATCAATGAAAAATGTATACAACTCTGTGTATGTAGAAGGCTTATGAGATAAATAAGTAAAATGAAAAGCGTATACTAATAATTAAATAGCATCATAGATATATTTTCAATTTCATTTAGAATAAATATAAAGCACATGTTTAACTTAAGCATCTAAAGGTGTGATAAAACTAGTATCCTAAAAAATACGTACACTACATTACATGTTTTTATATATGATTTATAAATGGTATTATCGACTAATTTAAAATATTATTTAAATAAAGTAAATATATTTTTATCTATGAATGTTAATTATTCGGAAAAATGTGCACATTTAAATGAGTAAAAAAGAAAAATTTTTTTTTTTTTTTTTTTGGAGAAAGTGGCTTGTAATTTAGTAAATAATTTAAAATGTAATATTAAATATTACATTTGTAGAATGTTATGTAAATTAGCTTAATGAATAAATAATAGAATTAATATTCAGTGTTAACTAGAAGAAATAATTTATGTAATATTTTATTTTAAATAAAGCTTTTTTTGCACATGGTTTTTATTAATTTTCCCATTACTGGTAAAGTTATCTATAAGACATTTATTAAATTAGTATTCAAATGATAATTTTTTTTTTTATTTAATAAAAAAAATATATTTCAATATTAGAAAAAAAATTGCTTGATTTTTACATAATATATGTGGTGATATCATCTAAACGTTATGATGTTATATATAATATCAAATAAGTATATAATGATTCATATTTAAAATAAATAATAAATATTTTTTAATTATTAAAAAAATATATAAATATCATAAAAATTTATTTTTAAAATAAAGGATATATTTTGTGTTTAATTCATTATAATATATTTTAAGTAACTAATTATTATTTATAATAATCAATATTATAATATGTAAAATTCAAAAGGACATCTCTAAATGATTTTTATTTATTTGAATATTCAAGTATTAGGATAATCTAAGAATGGTCGATTAATAAATCATGTAGTAAACATGATAAAAGTAATATTACATTATTTTATGAGTACAAAGATATATAAGTATGTGAAATATAAAGTTGACTTAAATAATTATAGCTAATAAAATTATATTTAATACATGCAATCTTTTTCTTTATGAAGATATGAATAATATGCATGATGTGCAATAATTGTAATATAATAGCATATATAAAAAGAAGCAAAGAGTTTGATAAAATTGTGTAAAATTTTAGATGTAATAACAATTTTTTTACTGATTTAAATGATATTAAATGTGATTGTTATTGGGATAATCAAGGGGTGTATCATAATGTTTATTTATTTTATTAAAATAGAAAGTATAATAACCTAAAAGAATTAATGGTACTTATAATGAAAATAAATTAGTAATAATTTTAATTATATTTTTGTTAGCATTATAATTTGAATATATGAATAATATAAAAATGTAATAATTGTAGAAATAAAGTTTGTAACAATAAATATAACAATTATGACGGCTATTTTAAAGAAAAGATAAACATATTGTGCTAATTTAATTAAAAGAAAAATAATATGAAGTTAGAAATAAAACAAAAATTAAAAACATTTAATAATACTACATTATAAAAATAAAAGTTAGAATGAAAGTTCATATTATTTTAATTTAAAGCTGTATCATAGTATAGTAACGATACCTTCGTATATATAACTAGTAAAAAAAGAGTACTGTTAACCTTTTTAAATATGTGACTAATAAATATTTATTATTGATCTTTCTGAATATTTAAAAGGACATAAATTCAAAACACATAGATGTTTTGTAGTACTTTTAATTCAATTGAGAACATAAATATGCTTTTTTTAAGATACTTTTTTTTATATTAACTTGTATTAGGATATTGTGTATGAAGGAGAATTTTATTTTTGTTTTAGCACTTTTTTTAATTTTTTTTTAATTCGAGATAAGAAAAAAGGGAGATGTGTTTTAAAAAATTATGATGTTTAACAAATCATATTTTTTTTTATAGTAATACTTGTTATTAAATGAGAATATTCGTTGAGTATTTTGTAGACTTTTTTTTTTTATTGAATTATTTATTGATTAGGTGGTGAACGAATTTTTATAGTATTGAAAAAACATATTAATAAAGAGAATTTAGAATTGTCTACTAATTTTAATTATTCTAAAAATTATATTAATGCTACTGATGAGTAAACTTTATAAATAAAGTTTAATTAATTGAGAACTAATTGTTTGAGATATTTACGAACTTCCATAAAAATTCATCTACAATTTTATTAAAAACTTAGATTCTTGCTAAGGTTATTGATTATATGTAATATAATATTTTAGAATAAGATAACAAATTAAAAAAAAGTTATTAATAATCTTTGAAAAATATATTAAAATTAAATATTTATTAAAAAAAATCATTTTTTTTTTTTTTTTAACTTAGAATTTAATTTTTAATTGTTTCAAAAATTAATTTGATTAAAAAAAATTTTAAGAACTTTAATTATCATTAAGAAAAAAAAAATAATTATATTAAAAGAAGTATATTTAGCAAAGCAACTTATGAAAAAATAAAAAGAAAGTAATAACTTTTTTCCTTTTTTTTTTTTTAATTAAAATAGATGGTTAACTTATTATTTTCTATGTAGGTTATTAATTATTATTTCATAAAAGGCTATTATTTTTTATTAACTATTTATATAAGTTTTTCTTTAGTAATTTCAACTTAATAGAACATTAAAATTTATGGGACTAAAAATATATTTTATTATTATGTTTTAGAGGTCATATTAAATAACTACTTTATTTCATATTTTATGTTTTTTTAACCTAATATATATATATTTTTTATTTTATATATTATAAATAATAAATTAGTTAGAAAAAGATCTGTGTTATCTTTATTAATTCAATTGTTTAACACTTATCAAAAATCGTTAAATAGTATATTAAGAAATATATATCTGAACTGGTAATGAAATATAAAATGAAAAACTAAATGCGCATAAAAGATATTTAAGAATTCTCTTAATAAACTAGCTTAAAATACTATTGTATAGACATGTTGCCAGTAAAAAGTATTGTCTACCTTTCTGAATATTCAATATGATGAAATATATTTTGGATGAAGTTAAGTGTATTATGCATCTTAGACAATAATTAATCAACATATGTAAATTAAAATGATTAAAATACTTAAAGTAAAAAAAAAATTTTCCTTAATTTTTTGTTTTAACTATATTTTTTTTTTATGAGAATATATGTATTATATAGTGAGTTATAATAATTCTTAGCAAGGAATAATTTTAATAAAAATATAAAAGAAATTTTTATAAAATTATATTATTTAATCTTTATAAATAAATTAAGTTATAAAGAATAAATAAAATATTGTGTTAACACATTTTAATTAAAGTATCATAAATTTTACATAAAATAAATTATTTATTTAATGTTATATTGTATAATTATGTTAGGGTTATATATTACATATAATAGCACTGTTATAATAAATAAAATCAACATATATCACTTTATATGATTTTTATTAATTTGACCATATAATACTTTATAAAAATATTAGAACGGCCATCTAAAAAATCAGTATATATATTAAAAACAACAAAAGAAAAAAAAAAATTTTTTATGACATTTTATTTCTTGTAAATAGTATTTTTTTTTGTAATTACTTTTTAGAATATATTTTAAAATTTTTTATGACAAATGAATCTAATTAATTGTGAAAAATAATTTTTATTAGATATTATATTTTATTTTTTATTAAGAATTTAATTTATGGATAATTATAAATTTATAAAAATTATTTTATATATAACCAAAGTTTTTTATGACAAATATTTATGCTCTAATAAAATCTAATGGAAAGTTCATTTAAATTGAATAAATGGCTTTCAGCAAATAGTGAATTTGTTAAGAATACTAGATATATTTATTTAGTATATTTTTATATAGGGGATTGTAAATATTATATGAAAAAATAAATAGTCATTTTGTGTTACGTTAAGTAATTATATAAAGCTTATTAAATTATAACAATTTTATAATAAATTGAATTAATGAAGTTTATTCTACATTTTTTTTTAATTAGTTTTCTCAATTTAGTACAAAAGGTTTTAGAAAGATAATAAAAAATTCAGTAATATAATGAAGTAAATAATAATTTGTATTATATAATAATAAAAACTCAATGAAGAAAAATGAAATAGAAGAAAGAAGAATGAAATTATTTTTAGATTGAAATCATTAAAAATTATTGAATACATCAAAAAATTACAAAAGACAGAATTGAAAACAAAAAGACGTTAATATTTTAATTTAAAAATGTAAAATAATATTACGATTATTTGAAGAAGAATAAACAAATGATTTAGTTTTACTTTAAATATTACTTAATAAATTTAATGAATGTTTAATGATAATTATATATAACGTTGGTAGTAATAATAATAATTTCTGCATATTTACATACATCATATTTATAAAATTATTATAATAAATGTAATCTAGATGGTAACAATAATAATAAGTTGCCTTACAGATTATTAAAAAACTTTTATAATTCTAACAGTGACAATCATAGCGATATTATTACTGTTAATAAATGCGACTGTAACTTAGTTGAATAAAGATAATAACAGTAATTAGTGTAATAAAAAATTTATTACAATTCATTATATTAAATATCATTTATGTTTATTTTACTAAAATATTCATATATAATAAAGTAATATTAACATAGGTAAGCTTTAATAGTACTTTGATACAAAATTAATATAAAAGTTGTGCTTATGGAACAATATTTTAGTAAAATGAATAGTGATATATAATAAAAATGCGAACAATAATGCAAAAAAAAAAAAAAATTATTTCATGCAATGTATAATAATGCATGTACTTGAAACTATAAAAACAATTATTACAGTTGTAATAATAAATAAAAATTATACACTTTAGTAATCATGAATTTGAATATATATATTTTAATACTGATTCTAAGTAAAATGTGTGATGGTGAAAATTGAATATAAAAAATAAAAAAAAATATTAAGTAATGTTAAAAATACTACACAATTATGTTAATATTTATAATAATAATAATTTTAGTTTTATGGTTGTAATAAATGAAATGGAGATAAAATATTTACTCTTCATAAAAACATATTAGTATGAAATAGTTTCATGTTCATAAAAATGCTAAATCGTTCCTATGCATCCATAAAAATATACATTTATTTATTATAATTTTTTTTTTTAAAATCTATTAGGATATTTTTTTGACTAATTGAATTATAAAAATAAATTGAAATATAAATTTATAAATATGAAATATATTGTTTTATATATCTTTTGGTATATTTTTCTAAATATTCATAACGTTTAAAAAATAATTAGGGTCTAAAGAAATGTAAATTTATAATAATATTTATAACATATACTTATGTGTTTTTTTTTCTTCTTTTAATTTATAATTAATCTTTCATTTTTTTCTAATATTAATATATGTAATTATAAATGAATTTAAAATATAAAATTAGACGCAAAAAACCTTATATATTTATGTACTTATTATTTTAACTACCAATTTTTTCTCCATATTATATTACAAAACCTAAATAAAACATTTTTAATTTTAAATCTAATGTTTTAAATGAAAAAAATACAAAAAAATGTTATACAATTAGGTAAATATAATATATATATATTTCATAAGATAAAAAGAAAATATATTTATAAACGCATAAATAATAATTTAAATACCATTACAAAAAAAATATTAGCGATTAACATTTTTTTTAAAACTAAATAAAAAATGCATAAAAGAAGTATAATTTTTTATAAAAAATAATTTTAAATAAATTTATTAATTTTTTTTTTAATTAATAATCATAAAAATTATAATGTTTTTAAAAATATATTCATGCAATATACACATAAATAAGCTATAAGTAAAATAATATTTTTATCGTATAATTATGTAAATATTAAAAAAAATTCTTTTATATTTTTTTAAACAATTGAGGATATATTAAATTTTAAAAAAACAAAGTGTAAACACTTCTTGTTTATTAGCGGTTAATGTAAATAAAAGGTAATTATTAAATTACTACATAATTAACCACATTAAGCAAAATATGTAACATATAACAAAAGCGGTTAAATTCATTTAACAAAGTATATTTTTATTAATATTAGCAGTTTCATTTATTAAAAAAATATGATATATTTGTAATATACGTATATTTTTTATGGAAAGAAATTATTATTTTTATATTTTTTAGGAATTAAATTAAAATGAGTAATATATTTTATATTTTAGTTTTCCTTTTTAAAATTATATATATATATGGAGACCATAAACATTTCATCGAAAAAAATTTTATGAGAGATAAATTAGAAATACTATTCTTTTAAACTATTTTTTAAGTTTTAGATAAAAGAAAATAAAAAAGTTTAATTATAAATTATTTTTAATTTTACTTTTACAAAAAAAAATGATCATTTTTAGAGTATTACATATGTTTTGTTAATATATATTTTTATTTAAGTTTTTCTTTTTTTTTTTAGTATATTTTTTAATTTATTTTCTTTTTACATTAATTTTTACGGTTATGTTATTTATATTAACAACATTATTATTAAATAAAATATTTGTAATTTACCTAATATTCTTTTACATCAATATATTTCAATATCAATAATTTGACCTTATAAATGTAAAGAATGAATGCGTAAATCTTAAGTGAAACAATAACTACAAAATAATGTATTTTTTATTTTTTTTTTTTTTCTTAACAAGCATAAAATAAAATGAAACATTATAATTTTTGGTTTTATTTTATGATTATATTCTATTTTATTATAGAAGGAAAATTGATAAAATGTATAAAATTAAAAAATAATATAAAAAAAAAGGATAATTTTAAAATATTGACATTTTATTGTAAAAATTCACTTAAATGAATGTTTAAAAAGCAGAATGTAACGTTTTCATACATTTTAAAAAATAGGCAACATAATAAGACATAGTTGAGACAATGAAACTGATTAAAAACTGTAACATTAGAAGCAAAATAATTTATTTCTTTAAAAATTGGTAAATTAATATATGAAGTTATAATAAGTAATATACAAAAATATTAAATAGAATAATTAAAATTTATATTTAACTTAATTTTAAAACTTTTTATAACATTTTATTTGCACTATTTAAGTTTATAAAATTTTTATAATGTAATTAACAAATACTGCATTTATGTGCAGATACGATAAAAAAAAAAAAAAAAATTAATTATAATAAATTTAAAAATTTTCTCATTATAGAAAAAACTGTTTATTAGAATACTTTTAGTATATGATAAAAGAAAAAGTATTTTTACATATAAACATATCATTACTCATTTTAAAAATAGACATTATTACGTAAAAAATTATATATATTTATATATGTATATACTATTCAACATAAAATGAATATATCAAAATTATTTTATTTCTTCATTTATCTAATAGTTGTCAATATAGAAGTTCCTTGCTTATCAATGCAGGCTGATGCTCCTTTTAAAGGGGATTCAAGTAATCTAGAAAGTAATAATGATACGAATACGGAGGTAAATTCTGAAAATGAGGCTCCATATACTGTTATAAATGATCTTGAGAAATATATAAATGATATTGTTTTAAAAGGATTTAATAACTCTTCACCTAATAAAAAGAAAGATTTATTAAAACATAGAGAAGGTTTGAAAAATGTTATTCATGAAATAATAAAAAGGAAACATAAAATTTCGATTAATCAAAGAGACTACATAGTTACTAAGGCTATTTATGAGCTGTTGAAAGGATCTTTAGAATTCATGGAAGACATAGATCAAGAAAAGAAAGATATTAAGAATCGTTGTTTCTGGATGAAAGAGTATCACGACAGTGTACGAAATTCAGAATGGCATGACCTTATTAAAATTATGAAAGATGAATTTACAATCAGAGAAACACCAGAGGATTTGACTAACAATGAAAAAGAAGAATTATGGGAGATGTGGTATAGTAATTTAATGAAAAGAAAGATGGAGGATGAATTAACACAAACAACCTGGTTTATCAATATGATGGATCAACAAGAAACGGAATCATCATTTAAGACATTTTTCGATAGTTCTTCATTATCATGGAATTCTTATAAATCTTATTTAATTAGTGAGATGAATAAGTTTTTAACAAGAGAAACTATGAAAAGGTCTAAGATGTCATAGAATAAAAACGTTGAAAGAATGAAAATGTAAAAAGCTAATTATATTAAGAATTGAAAAAGTTTTATAAAAAAATAGGGATTGATAAATTTCTTCAAAATTATTCATAAAGTAAATTACTATATATATAATTAATGTTAGAAAAAGTTACTTTCTATAACATTTTTGGACTCAAATAAAAATTATGAAAAATCAAAAAGAAATAAATAGGGATTTAATATATTAAAAACTAGTTTTAAAAATTGGTTAATAAAATGACTTTTAAATAGATTTATTTATATGAATTTGTAATACATTGTAGGAGATTAGTTATTTAAACATTATTTTTAGGAATGTAAATAAATATTATAGCTAAAAATGTTTTCGTCTAGTTATTGAAAAAAAAAAAAATTTTTTTTTTTTTGTAAGCGTTATAATTATATTTTTAGTTTTTGTGCAGTAAATTTTTTTTTTTAACTTTATTATTTTTTTTTTTTCTTTGGAAAGAAAAATTTAATAAGGAAGATATATGTTGATATAAAAAATTTTATATTTTTGTGTTGAGCTATAAAAAAGAATTACAAGACAATATTTGAATACATATATATTATAATTAATTTTTACATATATTTTTCTTTTGTAAAGAATATTTTATAATAAATATTTTTAATTATTATAAAGATTAAAATATTGTAGCAAAAAAGATTATTAATAAGGATTACATGCATTCATAAAGTGTTAATACACACATAACTATTTTACTAATAATAAGTTGAATTACGGTTATTAAGAAAATTTGCAGAATAATTAAGTATAAAAAAAAGTAATATTTCTAATTATAAATTATATTTTTTTTATTAATGTATTCATATATTTTTAAAAATGAGATTCTTCATAATATTCTTTTTATAATTACGAGATTAGTATTGCTTAATTTATTTTAAAATGTATTTAATGTATTAATCTTTTAATATTAAAAGTATATTTTTTTCATTATTTAGTTAGAGATATTATATTAAAGTTCACAATTATAGTTTTTTTAAAGAATGTAACATTATTATATATATGTATTAAAAGCATTTTAAGATTTAATTCTTTAATATTTATCTTTGATATTAATTATTATATAAATGTAGACTTAGATTGAGTATAGGGCTTTATTTAGCAAATGTATTAGTATTATTTAATTATATTTTGAGGATTAATTTTTTAAATCATATTTTTTATTAAATATTCATAAGTGCCATTAAAGTTATGATTTTATTTTTGTTGTTTTGAATAATTTTAAAAATACATTTAATAGAAAAAAGGCTTTTGTGAAAACATATATAAAATTTTTAATTTTTATATCTGAATTATATAAATAGCATATTATGTTAAATGTTTTTTTACTTTTTCTAAAATATAATTATATGTATTTGATTCTTTCTATTTAAAAATATTCCAAATTTTAATTAAGAATGAAGATAAAAGTTTTTATCCTTTTCATTCATTTTAAATTCTTTTGTAAATAATGACTACAGAAATAAAATTTTATATGTAATAAAATCATTAATATCTAATAAAGTTTCATATACATTATATAATTGATTGTTATCATTATGATAACTTAAATTATCGTATACATTTGATTTATCAGTTTTCTGTCTAACAAATTTATAAAGTTTTGTGTAGATAATTTCATAAATGGAATGTAGAAGAATATGTATTGTATTTATTTCATTCATCAATACTTTTGTAATAAACAAAAAACTTAAATTGTTTATAAAGGATTAATTCTTTAAAAATAAGTAAACATTAATGAGAAGTTTTCATTCATTACAAAAAATTTGTATGCAATTATAAAGGTAGTACCTTTAATAAAATATTTCATTTCAATATATGTATACTTCTATTAGAAAATGTACATAATAAAAAAAATTATTTTTCATCGCATGTATCTTCATTGGTAACGTATGCAATTTTATATTTTTCCTAATTTAAATGCAAAATTTCATTATTGTTTTTTTGAAAAAAAAAAAAAAAAAAATTATTGGAATTTTTTTTGAGAAATGTTTCTTTAGAAAAAGATAAAGATAAAAAAAAAAAAATAAAAAAAGATTTAATTTTTTTTTTGGGAGATAAGAGAATCAGAGAGAGAGAGATTTTTTTTTACAAAAGATAATGATATTTTTGTAAAGCGTTTAATTTGCATAATATTTATATTTTGAATTTGTGAGAGAAAATTTTATACATATGAAGATAAAATTTTCACGTAATTAATATGCATATAATTTGTTTGCATTTTTAATAAGTATTTGTGTTTTGTTAATTCAATAGCAATATAAAATGATAGCTGAATATAATTCATAATAAATAAACTAATAATTATAATCAATTAATAGTTAATGTTAAATAAGTGTTTAAATTTTTAATAAAATAAGGATTTATTTATTAAAATAAATAAATACCTTTTGAAATAAAAGGATGCTGAACGAAGTAATTTATGATTAAAGATCATTAGTTCAAGGCATATAAAAATATACATAAGTATAAGAAAATCGCACAGTCATCTCTACATGCTCTTTATTAATTGGTTTGTTCAGTACTCTAGCAAAGTCTCCGAACACCCAGTTAATAAATCACTCAGTGACTCTTTAATAATATTGATTTGTTAATTGGTCATTTAAGGATTTTCATTGTGTATGAATAACCAATAAAAAAATATAGGAAAATATACCCTTATTTTGCTTATTATAAAAGAAGTTTTATATTATTAATTTAATTTTCAAGAATTTATCATTAAATTTCTAATTTATTATTTATTTTAAACTTTAATATTCACATAACTAATATAATACATAATATTATTCATTTTCAACATAAAAGATACCATGCATTATAATATAGGTAAAAATTAAAACATTTTTCACACACTACAAAAAAAAAAAAAAAAAAATTATTAAACACAATAACATAATTTCATTTTTATTTATTTTTTTATGTACATAACAAAAATACAATGTACATATTTTTCAATGTATACATTTTAATGTGAGTATTGTATTTACACAATTTAAATGCACAAATAAAATTGAATTAGTTTTACATTAATTTTTATTACAAGAAAAAATAGATCGACAATTCTACTTTTTGACTAACTATTGAACAAACTAATTAATAAAGGGTGTGCATAACAGTTTCTATTAGTTTTAATTATTGTAAAAGCATACTTATAGGAGTATTTTTATACATGTACATTACATAACATAATATTTATTATGTTAAAAGTTTTTTTTTGTTTTAATAAAATTTTATCTTTATTTTTATTAAAATTTAAATACTACTTACAAAAACATTATATTACATGTAAAATAGTTATAAATAAAATAAGAATTTTAAGTTGTAGTCAATGGTATTTTCAAAACACTAAAAATTAAGCATTAACAAAAATTAAGTTCTTTTTGTATTACTTTAAAGGTTCAATTTAATTTTTCTTTGCTATTAATTAATTCGATTCCTAATTATTCTTGAAAAAAAAAATAAAATTTTTTTTTTTAGTTTGTTATTCTTTCAAACAATAAATGTTCAAAGTTAAATTGTTATTTTTTGCATAATTTACTATCTTTTAATAAAAGGCTAATGATATAATTTATTAAATACTAGTTGACTCTTTTACACTTACTGTTTTAAGTTGAATTTACAAGGACAATGGTATAGTGTTAAAAATATAAATGAATAGAGAAAATACAAAAACACATATATAACATTGATTATAAAAATATGTTCTTTTAATAATAATTTTAAAATTTATTTTAATTTTGTGTTTAATTAAAAACATTTAAGCAATAAAAGAGATTACTTTTATTACATATAATAAATATTTTACGTTTATATAGCCGTAATATATAATCTATAAATAGTATTATTGACCTGTTTTAAATATCATTTATTTAAATATAGTAAAAACAATTTATTTGGTGCATGCTAAAATAGGAAGAAAATTTATACATATAAATGCGTATATTAAAGAAAAAAAAATTTACATACATAAAAAGTGGCTTACTAAAAAAAAATGTATATTTTCACTAAAAATAAATAAAAAAAGATATATTTTTTTTTGTAACTTTAACTTAAAAAAAAATTAATTTTTTTAAATAAAAATATTTTTTTTTTTGTAAAACATATTGTAGGGTATTCTTTTTTCATAAAAGATTAAAAATGCGCTACATATGGAATATTGTGTAAATTAAAAATAGCAACAATTATTTATTAAATTAATATTTAATATTAATAATAGTTAATAATTAAATTAATATTTTAATTTAGTAAAAATAAAATAAGTACATTTTTTTCTACATTCTCTTAATTAATTTTGTTTATTCAATACTAGAAAAGTCAATGAACGTGCAATTAATAAATAAATACTTTAAAAACATTCTCCATAGACATTTTTCTTTATTTTTAAGTACTTAATATATGTTAAACTAAAATTTTTCTTACATAACAAAAATATACATCTTATGTGAGCAAATATTCTATTAATATTTTTGTCTTGCGGTATTTCTTCTCATTATTATTCTTACATAATTCATGTATAGATTAATGATACCTTTGCTTCTTTTAAAAAATGTACCTCTTAAAAACGTTTTGAATTTGTTAGTGACATTATTAAACTTTTTGAGAATAAAAAAATTAAAATCGGTAAGGAAAATTAATAATTAACCATGTGGTTAATGAAAATTATTATTATCCTTTTTGAGAATAAAAAATGATATCGGTATGGAAGATAAATAGCCATGCAAAAGTTAAGTAAAAAAAAAAAAAAATTGTTAATTCTTTTCTTGCTTTTTTTTTGTAAATTTAAAATATATAAAATAATATATTTATTTCTTTTTAAAAATTAAAAATTTGTCCTAAATTAGAAGAAATAGTTGAAGAAAAAGTTTCTCGTAATATATTTTTGCTTAAATTTTTATAAGAAAAGTTTATACTAATGGTTAATAAAAGGCTTTATTAACCTCTTTGGAAAATAAAAGGAATAGTTAAATGAAGAATACGAAGTTGGTCGTGCGAACACACACAAAAAAAAAAAAAAAAATTGATGATTTTTTTTTGTTTGTACTTTTTAAAAAAAAAGTACAAAGACTGCCAAGAATAAAATTTGTTAAAAAAATGCAAGGACTGTCAGGAAAAAAACTGATTAAAAAAATCAATGAGAAAAATATTTGTTACCAATAAATAAAAAAAAAAAAAAGAATTTTTTTTTAGGAAATGAAATAGTTTTTGTGATGAATTTTGTAAAAGAAAATTTTATACATATAACAATACAATTTTCATGTAATTAATATTTATATAATTTTTGATATTTGTCAATAATTGTTTTATATTTGTTAATTCAACAGCAATATATGTTAATTGCTGAATGTAACTCATAATAAATAAACTAGTAATTTACAATTAATTAATAATTAATGTTCAATAAGGATTTAAATCTTTAATTAAAATAAAGATTTTTATTAAAGTAAATAAATGCCTATTGAAATTAAAGAATGCTGAATGAAGTAGATTACATAATTAAGGATCACTCCTTCAAAGCATTTAAAAATATATATAAATATATCACAATAGTAGAAGCAGCTCTACATGCTCTTTGTTAATTTGTTTGTTCAATATTCTAATAAAGTAACCGAACACCCAGTTAATAAAACAACTAATAACAAAATTCTCCCGTTTTCTAATATTTTTATAATTTTTTTTTATATTCTATTAATTGTTCATATTTGTTAATTTGAGAGTAATGAATTTAAATTGCTATATACTAATCATAACGTTATAAATAAAATATATGTAATTAAAAACAATAATTAATGATGGCTTATACTTTTGATAAAAGTGGGGATTTTTATTTAAGTAAATAAATGCCTTTTGAAAAGAATATATGTTTAAAGAAGTAGACTAAATAAAAGCAGTTTACTGGTTTATAGTATTCAAACTAAATTTAAATTTATTAAATTAGTTGAGGAAACTTTTCATGTTCTTTATTAATATATTTGTTCAACACTCTAGCAAAGTCATTGAATAAACAATTAATAAATCAATAGTTTACTTCGTTGAGTATGTATTATTTTTAAAAGATTCATTTATTTTAATAAAAATTCTATATTTTTATAAGAAAATTAAATTCTTTTTATATATTTTAATTACATATATTTTCTTTGTAGTGTTATGAATAATGTTTATCAATTTATACCCATTGTTCTTAAATTAACAAACATAAATAATTAAAAAAATACAAAATAAATTATGAAAATACTACAAAACATGAAAATTTTATTATTGTTAATTTAAAATTGTCATATAAATTTAAACAAAATATACTACAAGATACTTCTTAGTTAACAACTCCTCTTTTTTAACTTTTTGGATATTATATTATCTCCAAAAAACGTAAACATATTTTTTTATGTATTTTAAATTTACAAAAAGAAAAAAAAAAAAATTAAGTGATTTTTTCTTTTTATCTAGCACTTTCATTTCTTACTATTCATTTTCCATATGTCTATTACTTTTTAATTTCAAAAAGATTAATAATATCTTTTATTAACCAAATACTTAAACAAATTAATAAAGAGCATGTAAATTTCCTATTCTGTGTTAATGAATTTAATTAAAGTTTTTAATATTATAAACCATTAGATTGTATTTATGTAGTTTACTGAGAAATCTTCTTTAAAAGGTATTTATTTATTTTAAAAATTTTTTTATTTTTATTAAAAATCTAAATTCTCATTAATTATCAATATTTAAAGTATAAATCTTTTAATTATAATACTATGAATAATGTTTAGAGATTTGATTAAAAAATAACATTACAGACATCTTTTGCACTATATTTAGATGAATAAATGACAAGAATATATTTTTTTTTTAGTGAATAAACGTTTTAAATAAACAAATTTTATTTTGTGCATATTGAATCGTGCGGACAATGTGAACTCATAAATGTGTGTACTAAAATAGTTATTGAAAAAGTATGTAAACTAAAAAAAAAAATATCACATATATATTTTCTTTTAGACACATGACGTTGGCTTAAAAAAAAAAAAAATATTATCACAATATTTTTTTTTATTTTCCTTTTTTTTTGTCATTTAAAGAAACATGTAATCTTAAAAAAAAAATTTTTTTTTTTTTTTTTTGGATAATATATATATTACTATGGAATTGATTTATTAATTACCTGTTCAGAGACTTCGTTAGAGTACCAAACACACAAACTGATGAAGAGCAAGTATAGTTTCCACTACTAATTTAATGAGTTTATGTATAATTTTAAATGTTATAAAACATGTAAACTGTATTTATATAGTCTACCTCGTTGGGCATTCGTTATTTTCAAGAAACATTTATTTACTTTAATAAAATCTTTATTTTTTATTAAAAATTTAAAATATCACTAATTGTTAATTTTTTTAACGAAATACATTTTTATTTATAATATTCTAAGTAATGTTTAGCAACTCGAGTCCACTGCTTTCATGTTAACAAAAATAAGTGATTAATGAGGCACAAATTAAATTTTATAAACATTACAAACGTGGAAATTTTATTATTATATATATAAAATGTTCTCTTAAAAATTCATTATGTAAGAAAACTCTTTATTCCATAAATTAATTCTTATATTTTTAAATAACTATTTTCCGACAATATTTACTCTCTTTTTTTTCTTCAAAAAAAAAAAAATATTGACAACTAATTTTTTTTTATTTAGAGGTTTCATGGTTATGTATCTTACATACAGCTATTTATTTTTTGATTCTTAAATAGGTTAACAATCTCTTTTATTAATCAGGAATGTGTATTTTTTTTAGTTGTAATATTAAAGAAATTACATTTTTGGAGTGTTGTGTATATTAATTTAAAAAAAAAATTTTTAAATAATAAGTATTTGATCTTGATTAATAAAAATAAAGATTTTAAATTAAAATCTCAATTAAAATTAAATTAAGCATAGTTTACCTCATGTTCTGTACATTAATTTTTTCAATAAAAATAAAGTCATTGAACAGGCATTTAATAAACGACTATTCAAGTGCATTTCCTTTTAATTAATACAAATACGTAATTATTAATAGACTAACGTGAATTATATAGTTACAAACAAGTAATATTTTATTATTAAAAGTATAAAGTTTTCTTTAAAAGTCTCAAAAAAAAATTCAATCTCCAAAGAAATGATTTCACTAACTAAAAAAATTTAAAAAAAAAATTAAATTTTAAAATTCTTAATTAAATATAACTGGTTAATAAAAGGTAATATTAACTTTTCTGGAAATAAAAAGCTATAACTATGTGGAAAATCAATATCCAAGCAAGAGCTAGATAAAAAAAAAAAAATTTATTTTTTTTTGTTCTATTTTTGTATGTTTTAAATACATAAAAAAATATACTTATTTCTTTTTAAAAGTTAAAAATTTTTCAAAAATTAAAAGAAAGAGTTGTTGGATAAAAAGTTTCTGTAGTATATTTTTGTCTAAATTCATATAAGAAAATTTTATATTTTCTATAACAAAATTTTCGTGTCTTGTATATTCTTATAATTTGTATTATATTTTGTTAATAATTTATATTTTTTAATTTAAGAGCAATGAGTATGAATTTCTAAACTTTGTTCATAACATTATAAATAAAATATATGTAATTAAAATAATAAAAAGGATATAATTTTCTAATAAAAATATAGTATTTTTATTGAAGTAAATAATTGTTTCTTAAAAAAAATAAATGTCCATAGAAATAGATAATGTATAAAGCAGATTATTGATTTATAGTATTAAAAATAAATTTAAGTTAATTAAATTAGTAGAGAGGGCTCTTGATTCTTTATTAACCTTTTCAATACTACAGCAAAGTTAGTGAACAGATAACTTAACAAATCATACATAAACATTATATAACAAAATATTTTTTATGTTATAGTTATTTATTTTAATATAAATTTCTTATTTTTTTTATTAAGGTTTAAATCCATAGGAAAACCTTTCATTACATGTAAAATAATCTTTTTAAATATAATAGTAATTTTACTTCGGAGCTATTAAAATTCTTCTAAAATATATAAAAATTATATACTTATAAAAAAACGAAACCCTCTTTTTTTTTCTTATAAAACTCCACATTTATTTTTATTCGGCTGAAAAAAATTTTGAAAACACCATTTGATAAGTACATATAAAAAAAAATATAAATTTAAAATTGGGAATTTATTTAACAAAATAACATACAAAAATATAAAATAGTTAACTCTTTTTAAGTAGATAATGCACATAACTTCGATCTTTTGTATAAATTAATCGCTTTTATTTCATAAAAGATCAATTATATGTTTTATTAATCACATAGTAAACTTTTTGTTTTACCTGCATTTTACTATTATTTTATAAAAGAATAACACACTTTATTGTCCAATAGTGTGCAACATCCTTCGAATAAGAAATTATTATATTAGCTAAAATTAGGTTTAATATTTGAATTTACTTTATATGTATACAAAACAATATTTGATAAACAAATTTTTAACAAAATATTTAATTTTTGAATTATTTGTAATAATTTAAAAAATTCAATATAATAAACAATTTATGAATATTTCCACTTTTGGTATTAGTTCCATTTTACATAATATTAACAGCATATTAAGAGTAAACATTTTAAGGAAAGATACTATAAATATGATGATAATAATTTTTTTTCTTATAAGATTATGCAAATGAAATATAAATAATAGTTATAGTTTATAATTATTTATATTATAATATACTCCAATATATATATACCTATTTTTTACTCACATTAAACAAATTTGAATATTTCTATAATTTCCTCTTTAAATCTGTCGATTTTTTTATGTTTTATTCTTAACATAATTATTCTACCACTAAAAGCTCAAGATGAAAACATATTTTCTAACCAACCTTCAATATCAGCTTTAACATTATGATAGTATTCCATCATACTCTGCACCTTCTTGTATTTTATTTTTTCCCACTCTTCATAAGCTTCATTGGTACAATTTGGATTATAATTTTTAAATTTTCTTTCTTTAAGATCTTCTTTCCATTTATTAAACATTTCATTATCTGCATCTATCTGAGGTTTATACTTTTCAAATATAGAAGAAGATTTTTTAAACCATATATCAATGTTCTCCTTAATTTTTTCATCATCTTTTGATTTAATAATTACTGTTAACCATGAAGAAAGGATTATATTCGAATTATTACTTTTTTGTTTCTTATCTAGTTCTCCCCACTTGGTATTTACTTCAATTTCAAATTTATCCCATGGGCTTAAGTTTACTCCAGTTGCAAAACCTTTATTACCTTCTTTATTATTTTCTGTTAATTTCCTTATATAACTTACATTATAGGATGAACAAAAGCTACTTTCATAATTTTTTTCATATGTATTCTGTAGCAATTTTTTAAAAAAAAGATTTAATATATTTTTTTTTTTTTTGTTATGATTATTTTAAGTAAATATATTAGATAAAAATATAAAACATATTTATATAAGTGAAAAGATTTTTACGTGCAACAAAAAAAAAAAAAGGAAAGCGAAAAATTGGATAAAAGGTCTTGAAAAAATAATATGTGTGAAATTTATTCTTTTGAACTTCCTATCTTTATTAACTGTTGAGAAATCATAACTTTTTATAACTGCATTCCATGGATGTGAAATTTTTGAATAAATACCACTTGCAATATTATAACTCATATTTAATTTTTATTTTTTAAAAATGTAATCTATTTCTTTTATAAATAATGTTATTTAATTAAACTATAATATTATTTATAATATTATAAATTCTTATTAGTTAAGATTAGTGTATTATATTTTTTTATGAAAAAAATAATGTTTAATTTTATAAAATTGTAAATGAAGAATAAAACTAAAAATTAAAAAAAATAAATAAAAAATATTATTCAAAAGTATTTTTATTAAAAGTGTAAAAAATTAAAAATATTCATAAAATGATTATATAATAACAAAATTAAAATTAAATCAAATACAAAAATAATAAATTTTATAAAAAACAAATTAACAATTAGTATTCTGTTTATAATTTTATTTTCTATTCGAAAATAAAATTATAATGAAAATAAAAATTTATTTATATATTTTTTATTTATACAAATTACTCAGTATAAATGAATATTTTGATTTTTATTTTTATTATTTTTTTTTTTTAATATGTATTTTGAACGCAAAAAAAATATAAATTTATTAATTTTTTCTCTTCATATTTTAAGAGTTATTTATACATAATAATTATTTAAAACTATGTGAAAATTTTGTTTTTTCATATGGTTAAATCATTATTTGAATTATATAATTAATTTATATTATTTATTTTGTCTCAATGTATATATAAACATGATTTAATTATTATTATAATGAAACATAATTAACGGCTATTCTTTATTTTATATTATATTACATTATTTTATTTATAAATTAAGTATAAAAATTGATATATTTGAAGTTATTTTCACATAATATATTTTATTTAAAAGTATATTCCTTTAATTATTTTTATTATAAATTCATAATATATTAAGAAGAATATTAGTTTATATTTATGATTTGTGAAGATAAAAAAATATTTTCTAAAAATTGTTATATTTAAAATAACTTCACTACAATCATTAAATTTATTTTAAAATTATAGAAATTCATAAAAATGAGTACAAATGAAAAATAATAGAAATGACGTAAACGAATTCGTACATTTCTGCATTTTTTTGATCTCCGTTCCTTTGTGCATTTGTCAACTATATATTTGTTTATTTATGCATTTATTTTCAAAAAAAAAAAAAAAACGAATTAGTAATAAAAAAAATTAAACATGTACATACTTTTAAAAAATAAATAAAAAAAACAAAATAATTATAAATATAAAATTAAAAAAATGTAGAAAAAAGAAACTAAATATAGTAAGAAAATTTAAACAAATAATTAAAATAAAAAGATAATTAGAATATTATAATAATAAAAAAAAAAAAAATAATAAAAAAAATTATTGATTATTTATATCTAATATATTACCTGTTCAATGATTTTGCTAGGGTACTAAGCAAACATACCAATAAATAGCATGCATAATATTCTATACTGATTTAATGAATTTATGTATAATTTTAAATATTATAAACAAGTAAACTGTATTTATATAGTTTACATTGTTGAATATTTATTGTTTTCAAGAGAATTTTGTTTATTTCAATGAGAATCCTATATTTTTATTAAAAATTTAAATACTTTTTAATTTTAAATTTTTAATTACATATATTTTTTTCACAGTATTATGAATAATATTTAGAAATTCAAGTTATTTGTATTCAAGTTAACAAGCATAAGTAAATAATGAAATACAAATTAAATTGTATAAATATTGCAATCATTAAAATTTTATTATTATGTATTTAAAATTTTCTTTTAAACTTCAAAATCAAAATTCACAGCAAAGAAACTTATTAGTCATTAAATTACTTCTTATATTTTTTCTTCATTATTTTTTTTGATGATTAAATCTTTTTCTATGATCCGTTAAGAATTTCTTATAAAAAAATAAATATATTTTTTTATGTATTTAATTTATAAAAAAAACCAAAAAAAATTATCAAATAATTTTTTTTTCTTTTTTATATGGTACGTGTGTGACTAACTACAAAATTTCGCCATAACCAATATCTTTATTCCAAAAAAGGTTAATAACTCTTTTTATAAACAACATTCCAATACCAAGAGGAGAATAATGATTACCACTGGAAGTTTGTTCCATTTAACGCATTTTATTAGATCAAGTCTTTTTTGTACTTCAATTTCTTTGTCCATATTATTACTAGTTTTGCAAAACATCATGCTAATTCTTTTGTAAATGTTGAAATAATCTTTATGGTATAATGTAAACATGGAGTTTAAATTTTTCTTATCCTTATTAGTAAATTGTGGTAAATTTTCCAAGTACGTTTCATATATCTCTTTAATTTTGTTACTCAGTAGATTAATTTTAGTTAACGAAATTTGTACTTTTTCACCTTTATAATATGTAGGTATCGCTTTTAGAATTCTATTTTCATTTTCAGTTCCTTTATAAAGAAATGACCACTGTGGTTTACATTATATGTTTCCACTATAATGCTACATTTTATTTCTTTCGTATTCTGATAATTTATAAGAAATAATATCTCCGATCCTAATGTCCCTATTATCAATTATAGGTTATCTTTTAATTTCATTAATATCTTCAAGTACGTTCTTCATTGATTATTTAAATAAATGATTCTTATTCCAGAAGTCGTATATGGTAATATTTTTGAAATCCCTGGACATATACAGTTCATTCCAAATATAGAAAAATGTGGTATTTCTCCTATCGTTCCACATGATGTATTATTATATATTAACACCATATTCGGTACTATTTATCCTAAAGGTAAATCCTTCTTTTCATATAAAGTTTTAATTATATAATCTAAACTTTTATGAGAGCTTTCATTTATACCACTTCGATGTGGATAATATGCGATGGTATTGTATAATTTTATCTATAACTTTTTAGCGTTATATTTTTGGGATTCTTGACTCTTGTAAATTGATTCACGATCTGTTAAAATAATTTGGGTGTATTCAAATATGAGTTCCCATGTTATCTTTATAATGTTAATTTACATCCATAATATTAAGTGTTGAATTAGTTGTATTTATAACGATAAAACGTAATAATGAATTATCACTTGTATAATGTATTCCGTACCTTTCCATGTTTTAGGTTTTATTAATTCCAATGAAATCACATCAAATGCATTAGATTTTAACAAATCCTTGATATTATTAAACTTAAATTCCATATTATTACTTGACAAATTAAAGAATTTGTAACGTATTCTTCAACATTTTTACGTATATTGAGACATCAAAAGTGTTTTTGTATTTTCTTTAGCGTTTCGTTTACTTCGCGATATCTTGCAAAATTACTAATATGAAACCAGTACATTAAATTATTTCTACATTTTACTGATGTGTATAATCTTTCTATCATATAGTCAACTGGTAAATTATCTTTTTATATTAGATCTCTTGGTATGTTAATGTTGTCTTTTCTTACTACATCTTCTATTTCTTCACAAGATGGTATAATATATAAATCTTCATGTATTCCTTGAGGTTGATTATAATATAATGTCATGTAATTTCGAAGATCCGTTTTATCTTCCATTAATTTAGTAATCCAATAAGCTTAGTTATTTTGAACTCTTTCATTATATTCGAATTCTAGGTTAAATTCACATAATCTCAATTTCCACCGATGTAATTTTCTTGTATTAGTTGAATCCATTTCTATAATATCTTTACTATATGTTTTAATCAATATCATGGATTCATTTATATAATAATCAAATATTTCACCTGCTACTACTGTTGCAAATAATTCTTTTTCAACCGTACTACATTTCCGTTGTATGTCATTTAATTTTTTTGACATACAGTGAATGAATTTGGCATAATCTGTATAATTATCTGAATCAGTACAGCTTCTATAGCATAATATGATGCTTCTGTGTAAATAGCATTAGGTTTTCTTATACCTGAGAATGTAAAATAACTTATTTCATCTATCTTTGATTAGATCAAATGCTTTTGAATGCTTTTCGTTCCATTCAAGTTTCTAATTCTTAGTTAACAATAGAACTAATTTAGAACTACATCGTTAAAAATTCTTAATATGATTTCTATAATAATTACTAAATACTAAGGATGATCTTTCCTTTTTGATTTAGGCTGTTCTATCTCAATGATTATTTTCACTTTATCTGATGAAGATCTTATTTCATTTTGATCTATTTTCTGTCCTAAATAAATTATAGGTGTTTTAAAAAGTTTGCACTTTCCTATGTTTATCTCCAAATTACTATTTCTAAGTAGTTTAAATATTCTTTCTAACACATCTAAATGTTCAAATAGTGTTTTTATAAGAATGATGATTCCATCAATATACACAATTACATAATTCTCTTGAATTAATTCCATGAAAATATCTTCCATTGTTCTATGGAATTTTGTGATACTTGTTTTTAATCCAAGCAGTAAAACTTCAAATACATATGTTCCTCACTTAAGCACTATAAATCCAGTATAGGGTTTACTACCTTCATTCAACGCAACACTTGAAAACCCATTTTTAAGATCTATTTTTGAAATTCATTTGGTTCCGTGAAAAGTTTGAAATATATGTTTCATATATGGAGTGACATATAAATCTATTTAAATAATGATTTATTAATTAATTATTTAATAACTTTTCCTGTAATGAACATACAAATTAATAAAGTATATATAGATCGAACTCAAATTTAATTATTACTTAATTAAAATTTTAAATTTTAAAAAATCTTTCAACTTAAAATAAAACATACTCTCTATTATAATTTGAACACATGCTACATTCTTCAAAAAAAAAATATCTAAAAATTTTTTTTTTTTTAAAAAAAAAAATGAAAAAAATATATGATAATAATACATTATTTTTTTTAAGTCAGCCCCATTTACCAAAAAAAGAAAATGTGCAAAATGTTTTTTTTTTTTAAATTGTAGATACATAAAATAAAAATTGTTTATTAAACAATTTTTTTTTAGTTACTCATTTTCTCTGCAAGTATATATATATTTTTTGTAGTATGCCATATTTGAGTAACTACTTTAGAGTACTCGTTTATTATTGCATATCGTCCCTGTGATTAAGCATACACAGGATAAAATGCTTTTATACTATTTATTCACCTAAATATTATGAAAAAGAGGTCTATAATATTATTTATAGACCAATGAGATAGCATGTAAATTAACAACAATAGTAATTATCTAATTGGTTAATAAGAGGCTTTATTAACCTTTTTGGAAAATAAAATAAATAGTTAAATGAAGAATACGTAGTTGGTCATGGACACACAAAAAAAAAAAAAAAATGATCAATTTTTTTGTTTGTACTTTTTTTTTTAAAAAAAAAAATACAAATATCTTCAGGAAAAATCAATTGGAAAAAGATTTGTTACCAATAAGAGTGAGATATATTAAAAAAAAAAAAAAAAAGAGAATTTTTCTTTTTTTGGGAACGAAATATGATTTTAATGAATTTTGTAAGAGAAAATTTTATACATATAACAATAAAATTTTCACGTAATTAATATTTATATAATTAATTTGTATTGTTACTAATTGTTTATGTTTGTTAATTCAACAACAATATATATTAATTGCTAAACGTAACTCATAACAAAGAAACAAGTAATTTACATTTAATTAATAATTATTGTTCAATAAAGATTTAAATTTTTAATAAAAATAAGGATTTTTATTAAAGTAAATAAATACGTATTGAAATTAAAGAATGCTGAATGAAATAGATTACATAATTAAGGATCACTCTTTCAAAGCATTTAAAAATATATATAAATACATGAAAACCGTATAGGCAATTCTACATACTTTTTATTAATTTGTTTGTTAAATACTCTAACAAAGTCACCGAAGACCCAGTTAATAAAACAATATAGAATAAAAACATTTATTTAATAACATTTTAACTCTTAATGACAAAATTATTGTTTGTCACCAATAATTAATGTAAAATTTTTTTATACTTATTTTATATACATAATTAAAAAAAAAATTATTTTTTTTTTTAATACTTATTTTATGTAGTTTACGCTTTTACCAATAGCATATATATATGGATTATAAAGGTGTTTTCATTTACAATTTCGGTATGTGTAACTCCCAGTAGCATTTTACATTATCTAAACATGCAATTAAAATGATTTATGATAATTAGACAAATAAACCAATTGTTATTATACAAAGACAAATTTTCATTCTAATAATTATGAAATAATTATTATAACTTTTTAACTATTAACGCTTTTGTTAAACTAATTAAAAACTATCTTGTTATGTGTTAGTTAATAAAAAGAATTGTTAACCTTTTTGAGAGTGAAAATAATAGCTATATGGAAAATATATAGCCATGCAGGTGATAGATAAAAAAAAAAAATAATTAATTAATTTTTTTTTGTTTTTCTCTTTGTAACATCAAATACGTAAAAAAAAATATATTTATATTTTTTTGAAAAAGATTGAAGAATGAAAAAAAAAAAATATCAGAAATATTTTTTTTTGATGAAGGAGTTTTAGTAGTGAATTTTTATTTTGAATTTTTAAGAGAAAATTTTACATTAATGATAATAAAATTCTCATATGTGTATTATTTATATAATTTAATTTTTATTTTGTTAATTATGTACCTTTGTTAATTTTAAGACAATATACTTATTTGTTAAAATTTTTTCGTTATATTATAATTAAAAATATATGTAAGTATAAATAAATAATGAGGTTTCACATCTTTAATAAGCATAGTGCAATTTTTATTAAATTAAATAAAGGCCTCCTAAGAGGTAATAAATTTTCATCTAAGTAAATCATATATGTATAGTTTACTTGTTTATAAGATAGGAAATTATTAATAAATTCTTTAAATTTGTGTTGATAACTATTGATGCTCTTTATTAATTTGTTTTTTTGTACTTGGTTAATAAAAGTTTTCATTAACCTTTTTGGTGATAAAAAGGACTAGCTATATGAAGAATACGTAGTTGGTTGTGATAACGAAAAAAAAAAAAAAAAAAAAAAAAAAAAAAAAAAATTATTGAACTTTCTTTGATATATTTCTTTTGAAAAATGAAGATACGTAAAAAAAAAAAAAATATATTTATTTTTTTTTTGAAATAATTGAGGAAAACAAAGAGTGAAAAAAAATTGGTAAAATTAAAATCGAGAGCAAGATTTAGCACCAATAAAAATAATATCTTAAAAAGATAATAATGTTTTCATAAAATAGTTTAATTTGCATAATATGTATATTTTTAATTTGTGAGAGAAAATTTTATACAAATGACAATAAAATTTTCACGTAATTAATATTCATATAATTTATTTGCATTTTTAATAATTGTTTATGTTTGTTAATTCAACAGCAATATTTTTAAATTCCTGAATATAATTCACAACAAAGAAATAGTTAAGTTACATTTATTAATAGTCAATGTTCAATAAGGATTTAAATTTTTAATAAAAATAAGGATTTTTATTAAAGTAAATAAATGCCTATTAAAAGTAAAGAATGTTGAATGAAGTAGGGCACATAGTTAAGAATTACTTGTTCAAAGCATATAAAAATACATATAAATACAACAAAATCGTAGAGACACCTCTACATGCTCTATATTAATTTGTTTGTTCAGTACTCTAGTGAAGTCACCGAACACCCAGTTAATAAAACAGTACTCTAGCAAAGTCACAAAATAAGTATTTAATAAAGCACATGTGTACACTATGCTTAGAGAAGATAAAAAAATAAAAAATATTTTAATAATTTCCTTTCAAGGTTAAATATATTTTAAATAAATATTTATGGTATTAAATTTTTTATTATTTTTATAACTAATTTTTATTATTCAATTTATTTAATTAACAAAAATTAATATATAAAAAGAAAGAACGTGTTAATATAAATTGATTAAAATAATGAAAATATAATTTCATATTTAATTCAAAATTAAAATATAAAATTCAATTTAATACTAAATTATAAAAATACTTGTATTAGTTTCAGAGTAAAACTATAAATTAATTCATTTATTCAACATAGCTATATCAGTTATAATATAGGAAAATTAATTGAAATGATCATATAGATTCTATAAAATACATACCATATATGAATTATCAAGAAATAAATTTTAATGAAAAATTATTTTAACATATTTTATATGGAAAATTTTTTCTTGGAATTAATAATGAATTTCTTAAAAAAATGCATTTTTTCTAATTATTATGCAACATCAACTTAATGAAAAAACAAAACAATATTTGTATATATATATTAAAAGACAGTTTACCTTATATTAAAAGTATACTCTAACGAACAAACTAAAAATGCAAATTTTGTGGAACTTATAAAGAATGTAGCCTTACTTGTGAACATTCTAATTCTGAAATATCATTCAATAAAAAAATGGAACTTATACATTCATAATTATTACGCTTGAAGACGTAATAATAATTAAAATATTGTTAACATCCATACTGTTAAACCTATCTTTGATAAACAATAATTTTTAATTAAGAAATTATTCATAATTTGCTTTTACTTATTATCTTTATTTGATCGTAAATCCGACAAAAGAATTGAATTTAATACAAGATATAAACTAGTTATTATATTAGATATATTGATATAAGTTTTTTCACTGGTACTAAGTGCTACTATGGATACTGTCATTGACAGTATAGGTAAAATAATAATAGAAGCTAAATTAAATAATCTCATACACTTCTTGTATTTTTCCATTAGATCCCTACTATTTATTTTTTTATTGCTTTTCTCCTTTCTACTAACTGAATTTTCATTTTCTATCTCAATTGTTTCCACTTTACCCTGTACCACATCTGATTGCACATTTGAATCTTTTGTATTCTTTTCTTCTAATGTTTTTAATAAATCTGATAAACGGGTTTTTAGTTCATCATTTGTTAGTTCTGTTATTTCTTTATTTTCTGCTAAAAACCTTTTACCTCCTAAATTTAAGTTATTTTTTATGCTACACTTTTCATTCCAGGATCTTTGAGTATTCTAAAGCAAAAAGAAAACATTAAATATTTAAAAAATTATTTTTTTTTTTATTAAAAAAATTTTAATTTAGAAAGAAAGTATAAAATAACAATAGAAAAATTTATAAATTTTATTATTTTCTACATTATCAGAACAGAGTAATATCCAAACTAAAAGAGTAAATAAAAAAACTTTTATAAAAAAAATGAATTTATTTATTTTCCCTTTTGCATGATATTTTCTTGAAGTTGAAATATCTTCAATAATAAAATTTTCAGCTATATGAGTATTGTTCCTAGATTTTGAAGTAACATTTGAGATAATAAGGTTTCTCATGTTTATTTTCTTTTATTTAAAATATAAAATATGCTTTTAATTAGAAATTAGTTTTTATATGTTATTTTTTTTATTTCTATATATGTTTTTATATATTTTATGGTATAATTAATATTACTAGTTTTTTAAAAAACAAAATAACTAAAATATAAATGGAAAAAATAATATATATTAACGTATCTAAGGAAAAAAATCTCTTTAATGGTATTTTGCTTTAATTTTTGTTATAATTTTTATAAATATGTTAAGCATAAATGTTATTAAAACACAATATATCAATAAAATGTTGCATATATGCACTAATTATTAAGTATTAATAATTATGTATTTCCTTTACTAATTACTTTTCAAAAAATAATTTAAAATGTACAAAATTTGCCTTATTTTTAAAAAAAGAAAGTTAATTTATAATTTAAAAAAAACATATGAATAGAGAAAAAACTAACAATTACATTAGCCCAGTTAAAAATTCCAGTGAATGTAAAATGTTATTCTGGTTCTTAGGATTACAATAGTTCAATTGTGATAATAATAATAAAATGAGAAAAATGAAAAATAATTTTATTATAATTTAAATCATGATATGGAGATAACTATGATATATGTAGACTTTTAAGCTATTATATTTAATAAATCTTAAGAACAAACAATGGCATCTTTTGTTTTTTTCTAATTATGATTATTGTAGTTTTCTATTTTATTATAATTTAACATGATAATGGTATAAAATTAAAAGAATTTTAGTTTTAGAAAAAAAATTATATTAAAAATTTATGCATGCATTAATTTATTTTTTAATTTGCAGTATAATACATAAAATACTTGTAAAAGTAAGAAAAATGAAAAAAAATAAGTAAAAAGAGGGTAATATGAAGGAATTACATGCATTTAAAATAAATGTAATAATAATAGCAATTTTAATTTTACAATCAAAATTATGAAGATACATTACATAACATATATTGAGAATTTAATTAACAATCATTTTAATTTTATTCCATTGATAATATAGTAATGTCACTACATTTGTATATATTTTAATTATAGTGAAAAATTAAATTTAATTTTAAGTTGATTACATGCATACTTTTTATCATTAAAAAAATGATAGCATTTCAATAAAAGAAAATAAAAAATTAATAGTAATTACTATCATGTATTTATTAATGAATCATTATAAATAACTACATAAATATAAAAAAAATAATATGTGTCATAATATAAATTATAAAGGTAATGAAGATGTAACATGCATATTTTAATTATAACTATCATTTAATTAATAATAACAAATATAATAAAATGGAATTCCTTCTATTATGTTCATGTAATAAAAGAAAAATAAGATTTTAGGTACAATTAAAGTAATATAATGTATAAAATTCTAATAAAAAATCTTATAGAAAAGAAAATACTAAAATTATATTCTTACTCAAATAATGTGTTGTTCACCTTTTTAAATAACTGAATTTTAATATAATGCAGAGAAATAATTAGGAATGTAATATATTTAAAAAAATACCTTATTAATATGGCTAAAAATATTGTCGTACAGATATATATATATATATATAATATAAAAGAAATTTTAATTTTTTTCCTTGAATAATACTTTTTTTTTTTTAGTAATAATATATTCATTAATAGTTTTTTTTTTTACCCTTTTGGAATTATTTTTTTTCATACATTAGGCAATTTAATTTGAAAAAATTTAATTATCTTCTGTTTTGGATGAATATTATTTTTTATTTATTTTTTATTTTTTTTTTTTTGTTTAATAAGTTCTTATTTTTTGGAGAATTATTAACTTGCATAAATGAAGTGTATTTTATATATATTCATAGATATTTATATTGAGAATTTAAATTTTATTTTTATAGCCAGAACTTTTCATGAAATTAGATAAATGTTACATAATAAATAATTAATATGTTCATAATAAAAAAAAAAATTGTGTTAATATGCTTTTATATAAAGAACTCTAATTTTTATATTAAATAAACTATTTATGTTATATAATTTAATTAAATAAATATTATTAATTCATAAAAAAAATATTGATATAATTAATACAATAGACAGTAACTAATATGCATAGACTTTATTAAACTGTTTTCTTAATATTTGATTTATTAATATTCTATTCAAACACTTTTATAGTTTTTTAACTAGTCGAGTTAATAAAGAGAATATAGAGAGTTTTCTACTTATGTTATTAATCATTATATTAAATGTTAAATATAATAATGAATTACTGAAAAATTATACTATTTAACATTAATTTTACTTTAGAAGCAAAGTTAATTTTATTATGTATTTATTAATTTTAATGAGATATTATTTAATGTTGACTTTATTATTTATTTCACAATTGAGTCAACATATACTTTATAAAACAAATACTATACACAACACTATGTATTTTTAATAAAAGCCACTTTAAAGAAAAATTATTTTTTTTTAAAGAATAATAAAAAAAAATAAAAAAAATAATCTTTCGCATAAAATTACACTTGTATAACTTTTTTTAAGTGTTCATACAAAAAAAAAAAAAAAAAAAAAAAAATTTTTTTAATATGCATATTTTTAATTTACTAAATTTTCTTAAAATTAACAAATTACAGAAAATATATTTTGTTATTAAAAGACATTATTGGCCTTTTTTAGAATAAAGAATTAATAATTGTTTAGAAAATACATAGTTAACCATATGATTTATTAATTGACTTTTAGATGACCTTGTTATTAATAAAAAAACAAATTATAAAGAGCATGTATGCTCTATTTAATTTATTCTTATAAAAATAAATTATTAGATAAATTATTTACTTTAACTAATTAATATCAAATATTAATTACCTTAATTATTATTTAAATTATTTCACACAATTTTCTACGTGCGTAATCTTTTACCTTACATTTTTAATAAAACATGAAAAAAAATTATGCTTCCATATTATTCAACTACGCAGAAAAAAAGAAAAGAATTAATTTTTTTCTTTAAAAAAAAGTAAGAGAAAATAAAGAAAAAAAAAAAAAAAAAACAAAACCATTATCATATATTTTTTTTCAAAGTCAAAGTCATATAAAAAAAAAAAAAAATATATATATTTTTTATAATTATAAATATACACATAAAAACAAAAAAAATATTTATATATTTTTTTTTTTTTGTTTATATAACTTTTAAGAACCTACCTTAGTGTATATGTTTATGAGTACAAATTTTCCGTTTGATTTAGCATGAACAAAATAAAATGCTTTAACTCACATTATTCATCTAAACATTATAAGAAATATATCTGTAATATTATTAGTAGACCATGTTTAACCACTTTGAGAAAAATAATGACATTATTTTACTTTATTCTCTCTAGCTCTTTTAATAATTTTGATTTTTTTTCATATATCCTTATCTATTTTAATGTCTTCATTGTTATTCAATTCATATAGTGTTGTAACATTTCATTATAAATATTAGAATAGTTTTTAGGTTTTAATTTATGCATAAGTTTTAACTTTTTCTTACTATTTTTAGTAGTCTATAATCAATTTTTTAATTTTCTAATAAAAACAACTATTAACATTTTTGAGAATAAAAAAAATGATAGCAGTATTGAAAATAAATAGCCATGCAAACGCTTGAAAAAAAAAAATGTGAATTTATTTATTGTTTTCTTTTTCTAAATTTTAAGACAAAAAAACATGTTTTTTTTTTTTATTTAAAGGATTTTATATATAATTGAAATATAGAAAAAAGAAATGATGATAAAATAGTTTCTTTTAGTATTTTTTTTTTTTTGTTTAAATTTACAGAGGAAAACTTTGTATTAGTGTTTTATTAATTGGGTGTTAGGTAACTCTGCTAAAGTACTAAAAAAACAAATTAATAAAGAGCACGTAGAGTTGCCTCTACCGTTTTGATTTATTTATATATATTTTTAAATGATTTAAACGAGTGATCCTTAATTATGTAATCTACTTCATTCAGCATTCTTTAATTTCACTAGGCATTTATCTACTTTAATAAAAATCTTTGTTTTTATTAAAAACTTAAATCCTTATTGAATATTGACTAATAATTAAATGTAAATTAATTATTTCTTTGTTGTGAGTTATATTCAGCAATTTAAAAATATTGCTGTTGAATTAACAAACATAAACAATTATTGACAATACAAAAAATTATATATATATTAATTACATGAAAATTTTATTGTTATATATTGGTTAATAAAAGGCTTCATTAACCTTTTTGGCTATAAAGGGACTAGCTATGTGGAGAATACATAGTTAGTTGTGCTAACTAAAAAAAAAAAAAAAAAAAAAAAAATTATTGGAATTTTTTTTTTGAGAAATGTTTCTTTCGAAAAAGATAAAGATAAAGATAAAAAAAAAAAAAAAATAAAAAGATTTAATTTTTTTTTTTGGAAAATGGAGAGAGAGATTTTTTTTTACAGAAGATAATAATGTTTTTGTAAAGCGTTTAATTTGCATAATATTTTTATTTTGAATTTGTGAGAGAAAATTTTATACATATGAAGATAAAATTTTCATGTAATTAATATGCATATAATTTATTTGCATTTTTAATAAGTATTTGTGTTTTGTTAATTCGATAGCAATATAAAATGATTGCTGAATATAACTCGTAATAAATAAACTAATAATTATAATTAACTAATAGTTAATGTTAAATAAGTGTTTAAATTTTTAATAAAATAAAGATTTATTTATTAAAGTAAATAAATACTTATTGAAGCAAAAGAATGCTGAACGAAGTAGTTTATGATTAAAGATCATTCGCTCAAAGCATATAAGAATATACATAAGTATAAGAAAATCGTAGAGTCATCTCTACATGCTCTTTATTAATTGGTTTGTTTAGTACTCTAGCAAAGTCTCAGAACACCCAGTTAATAAATCATATTGACAACTATACATGCTCCTTATTAATTTGTTTGTATGTACTCTAGGAAAGTCACAAATTAGTATTTAATAAAACACATGTGTATACTTTGTTTAATGAAGGTAAAAAAATAAAAAATATTTTAATAATTTTCTTTCAAGATTAAAACTATTTTTAATAAATATTTATGGTATTAAATTTTTTATTATCTTTGTAACCAATTTTTATTATTCAATATATTTAATTAACAAATATTGATATATAAAAAGAAAGAGCGTGTTAATATAAATTAATTAAAATAATGAAATTCTAGTTTCATATTTAATTCAAAATTAAAATATAAAATTCAATTTAATACTAAATTATAAAAATACTTGTATTAGTTTCAGCGTAAAACTATAAATTCATTTATTCAACATAGCTATATCAGTTATAACATAGGAAAATTAATTGAAATACTCATATAGTTTCTATAAGATATATACCATATATGAATTATCTAGAAATAAATTTTAATGAAATGTTCTTTTAAAATTTTTTATATGGAAAAATTTTTCTTCAAATTAATAATGAATTTCTTAAAAAATTGCATTTTTTCTAATTATTATGCAAAATGAACTTAACGAAAATATAAAACAATATTTGTATATATATATTAAAAGACGATTTACCTTATATTAAAAGTATACTCTAACGAACAAACTAAAAATGCAAATTTTGTGGAACTTATAAAGAATGTAGCCTTACTTGTGAACATTCTAATTCTGAAATATCATTCAATAAAAAAATGGAACTTATACATTCATAATTATTAGGCTTGAAGACGTAATAATAATTAAAATATTGTTAACATCCATACTGTGAAACCTATCTTTGATAGACAATAATTTTTAATTAAGAAATTATTCTTAATTTGCTTTTACTTATTATCTTTATTTGATCGTAAATCCGACAAAAGAATTGAATTTAATACAAGATATAAACTAGTTATTATATTAGATATATTGATATATTTTTGATCAGTGGAGGTAAATGCTACTATGGATACTGTCATTGACAGTACAGGTAAAAGAATAATAGAAGCTAAATTAAATAATCTCATACACTTCTTGTATTTTTCCATTAGATCCCTACTATTTATTTTTTTATTGCTTTTCTCCCTTCTACTAACTGAATTTTCATTTTCTATCTCAATTGTTTCCACTTTACCCTGTACCACATCTGATTGCACATTTGAATCTTTTGTATTCTTTTCTTCTAATGTTTTTAATAAATCTGATAAGCGGGTTTTTAGTTCATCATTTGTTAGTTCTGTTATTTCTTTATTTTCTGCTAAAAACCTTTTAGCTCCTAAATTTAAGTTGTTTTTTAAGCTACATTTTTCATTTAAGGATCTTTGAATATTCTAAAGCAAAAAGAAAACATTAAATATTTAAAAAATTATTTTTTTTTTTATTAAAAAAATTTTAATTTAGAAAGAAAGTATAAAATAACAATAGAAAAATTTATAAATTTTATTATTTTCTACATTATCAGAACAGAGTAATATCCAAACTAAAAGAGTAAATAAAAAAACTTTTATAAAAAAAATGAATTTATTTATTTTCCCTTTTGCATGATATTTTCTTGAAGTTGAAATATCTTCAATAATAAAATTTTCAGCTATATGAGTATTGTTCCTAGATTTTGAAGTAACATTTGAGATAATAAGGTTTCTCATGTTTATTTTCTTTTATTTAAAATATAAAATATGCTTTTAATTAGAAATTAGTTTTTATATGTTATTTTTGTTATTTCTATATATGTTTTTATATATTCTATGGTATAATTAATATTACTAGTTTTTTAAAAAATAAAACAACTAAAATATATATAGAAAAAGTTATATATATTAACGTATCTAAGGAAAAAAATCCCTTCAAGGGTATTTTGCTTTAATTTTTGTTATAAATTTTTATAAATATGTTAAGGTAATTATTATTCAAACACAATTTATCAATAAAATGTTGCATATATGCACTAATTATTAAGGATTAATAATTAAGTATTTCCTTTACTAATAACTTTTCAAAAAATAATTCAAAATGTACAAAATTCGCCTTATTTTTAAAAAAAGAAAGATAATATATAATTTAAAAAAAACATATGAATAGAGAAAAAATTAATAATTACATTATCCCATTTGAAAATTCCAGTGAATGTAAAATGATATTCTGGTTCTTAGGATTACAATAGTTCAATTGTGATAATAATAATAAAAAGAGAAAAATGAAAAATAATTTTATTATAATTTAAATCATGATATGGAGATAACAATGATATATATAGACTTTTAAACTATTATATATAATAAATCTTAAAAATAATCAATGAAATCTTTTATTTTTTTCTAATTATGATTATTGTGGTTTTCTATTTTATTATAATTTAACATGATAATGGTATAAAATTAAAAGAATTTTAGTTTTAGAAAAAATATTATATTAAAAATTTATGCATGCATTAATTTATTTTTTAATTTGCAGTATAATACATAAAATACTTGTAAAAGTAAGAAAAATGAAAAAAAATAAGTAAAAAGAGGGTAATATGAAGGAATTACATGCATTTAAAATAAATGTAATAATAATAGCAATTTTAATTTTACAATCAAAATTATGAAGATACATTACATAACATATATTGAGAATTTAATTAACAATCATTTTAATTTTATTCCATTGATAATATAGTAATGTCACTACATTTGTATATATTTTAATTATAGTGAAAAATTAAATTTAATTTTAAGTTGATTACATGCATACTTTTTATCATTAAAAAAATGATAGCATTTCAATAAAAGAAAATGAAAAATTAATAGTAATTACTATCATGTATTTATTAATGAATCATTATAAATAACTACATAAATATAAAAAAAATAATATGTGTCATAATATAAATTATAAAGGTAATGAAGATGTAACATGCATATTTTAATTATAACTATCATTTAATTAATAATAACAAATATAATAAAATGGAGTTCCTTCTATTATGTTCATGTAATAAAAGAAAAATAAGATTTTAGGTACAATTAAAGTAATATAATGTATAAAATTCTAATAAAAAATCTTATAGAAAAGAAAATACTAAAATTATATTCTTACTCAAAAAATGTGTTGTTCATCTTTTTAAATAAATGAATTTTAATATAATGCAGAGAAATAATTAGGAATGTAATATATTTAAAAAAATACCTTATTAATATGGCTAAAAATATTGTCGTACAGATATATATATATATATATAATATAAAAGAAATTTTAATTTTTTTCCTTGAATAATACTTTTTTTTTTTTAGTAATAATATATTCATTAATAGTTTTTTTTTTTACTCTTTTGTAATTATTTTTTTTCATAAATTAGGCAATTTAATTTGAAAAAATTTAATTATCTTCTGTTTTGAATGAATATTATTTTTTCTTTTTTTTTTTTTTTTTTTTTTTGTTTAATAAGTTCTTATTTTATGGAGAATTATTAACTTGCATAAATGAAGATTATTTTATATATATTCATAGATAATTATATTGAGAATTTAAATTTTATTTTTATAGCCAGAACTTTTCATGAAATTAGATAAATATTATATAATAAATAATTATTATGTTCATAATAATAAAAAAATTGTGTTAATATGCTTTTATATAAAGAACTCTAATATTTATATTAAATAAACTATTTATGTTATATAATTTAATTAAATAAATATTATTAATTCATAAAAAAAATATTGATATAATTAATACAATAGACAGTAACTAATATGCATAGACTTTATTAAACTGTTTTCTTAATATTTGATTTATTAATATTCTATTCAAACACTTTTATAGTTTTTTAACTAGTCGAGTTAATAAAGAGAATATAGAGAGTTTTCTACTTATGTTATTAATCATAATATTAAATATTATATATAATAATGAATTACTGAAAAATTATCCTATTGATTTATTAAGTGGGTGTTCGGTGACTTCACTCGAGTACTGAACAAACGAATTAGTAAAGAGCATGTAGAGGTGTCTCTACGATTTTGTTGTATTTATATGTATTTTTATATGCTTTGAACGAGTACTTCTTAACTATGTGCTCTACATCGTTCAACATTCTTTAATTTCAACAGTTATTTATTTACTTTAATAAATATCTTTGTTTTTATTAAAAACTTAAATCCTTATTGATTATTGACTAATAATTAAATGTAAATTAATTATTTCTTTGTTGTTAGTTATATTCAGCTATTTACATATATTGCTGTTGAATTAGCAAACATAAACAGTTATTAAGATGAAAATAAATTATATGAATATTAGTTACGTGAAAATTTTATTGTCATATGAATAAAATTTTCTCTCATAAATTCAAAATATAAATATTATGCAAATTAAACTCTTTTAAAAAAACATTATTATCTTTTGTAAAAAAAATATCTCTCTCTCAATTTAAAATCTCTTTCCTTCCAAAAAAAAATTAATAATAAATCTTTTTTTTATTTTTTTTTTTTTTATCTTTATCGTTTTCCAAAGAAACATATCTCAAAAAAAAATTCCAATAATTTTTTTTTTTTTTTAGTTAGCGAACTAACTACGTATTCTCCACATAGCTAGTCCTTTTATAGCCAAAAAGGTTAATGAAGCCTTTTATTAACCAATATGTTATGTATTAATCCGTTTGTTCAATACTCTAGCAAAATAATCAGACAATTAACAAATCAATTGCTAAAAGCAATAATAATTATATATATATATATATATATTACAGAAGTAAAACCTGAAAAAAAGGAAAAAAATCTAGAAAAATGTAAAAAAGAAATTATTCATGTTTGAAGAATCTAATTTAACTTATGAGACAAACAAAGATTAGTTAAAAAAAATATTTGAGAATAATGCAAAACTCTGAAAAAATTAAATAATGGAACTCAGAGATGAACATAAATTTTTCATTAAAATGCAAGAGAAACCTAATGTCAAAACACTAGAAATTAGGTAAAGAAATATTATATAAATGAAATCAAACAATTGGTGAAATGTCTCGATTAAAAGTAATAAGAAGTTATTAATGTAGAATTAACTTCACCTACTGGTTAATAAAAGAGATTATTAACCTTTTTGGTAATAAAGAAATAATAGATATATAGAAAATACATAGACATGAAAGTGCTAGATAAAAGAGAAAAAAATTAAATAATTTTTTCGTTTTCTCATGGTAAATTTTAAATAAATAAAAAAATGTATTTATTTTTTTTAAAAAATAAATTTAAATTGTTAAAAGATAGAAGAAATAATTATAGACTAAAATGTTTCTTGTAGTATATTTTTATTTAAATTTATATAAGAAAATTTTATATTAACAATAAATAAATTTTCATATTTTGTAGCATTTATATAATTTATTTTATATTTTGTTAATTTGCAAGAAATGAAATTTAACTTCTAAAAGTTTCTCATAATATTATAAATAAAATATATGTAGTAAAAAATTGATAATTAATGAGGATTTAAATTTTTAATAATAATATAGGATTTTTATTAATGTAAATAAATTCTTTTTAAAAATAAGAAATGCTAAATACATTAGACTATATATATAAAACGGTTTAATGTCTCATGGAATTAAAACTAAATTTAAATTCATTAAATTGGTAGAGACAACTCTATATGCTCTTTATTAATCTGTTTATTTAATGCTTCAGCAAAGTCATTGAATAGGCATTCAATAAAAAAATACACAATAAATAAATTAATAAAGAGCATGTAGAGTTAACTCTATTAATTTAATAAATTTATGTATAATTTATGATAATATAAGCAAGTAAACTAGGTTTATATATTTGATCTATTAATTGCTTGTTCAATGACTTTGCTAGTACCAACCATACAAATTAATAAAGAGAATATAGGGTAAATTCTACTTAATTTAATTTTAATTTAAAATCTTTATTTTTATTAATCAACATCAAATACTACTTATTAGTTAATTATTTTTTTCAAGTTAATTCATACAATCTTCCAAGATGTAATTTCTCTAATATTACATTTTAAGTTAAAAATGATACACAGTCCACTATAATTTGCACATTACCCAAAAAAAAAAAAAATTAAAAAAAAATTACTTTTTTTTTTAGTGAAGACACTTTCTGAGTAACTATTTTAGTGTTCTCATTTATGATAGCATATTGTACCTGAAATTCCAAAAGAACTAAATAATATATTTTTATTCCATTTATTCATCTAAATATTATACAAAAGAGATCTGCAATATTATTTATAGACAAACACTTTACCATAAAATATATTTATTCTCCATAAAAATATATATATAATTCTCTCCAAAAAAAAATTTTTTTTTTTAAGATTACATTATATATTTTTTTTTTTTTTTGTAATTGTAAATACTATGAAAAAAAAGATTTATTTATTTCCGTGTACATACTTTTCTAATAACTATTTAAGTGCATACATTTTTGATTGTACATTGTTCCCACGATTCGCATGCACAATTTAAAATGTTTTTTATTATATTTATTTATTTAAATATTATACAAAAAAGGTATGCAATATTATTTATAGACCAACGGTTTGCTTCGTTGAGCATTTGTTGATCTTCAAGAGGCATTTATTTACTTTTATGAAAATCCTTATTTTTATTATAAATTTAAATCCTCATTGAACATTGATTCTTAAACATATTTCACTTATAATGTTATGCATTATACTTAGAAATTTAAGTACATTACCTTTATATTAAGAGACATGTAATTAGTGAAATACAAATTAAAAATAAATAAACATTACAAACATGAAAATTTTATTAAAATGTATATAAAATTTTCTCTTAAATTCAAAATAAAAATTTACTACCAAGAAATTTTCTAGTCAATAGATTACTTATTACTCTTTTCGAAAATTATTTTTCTCGACCAATAAATCTTTTTCAAAAAAAAATAAATATAATTTTTTTATATATATTATTTATAAAAAGAAACATAAAAAAATTAAAGATAATTCTTTTTTTTTTATATATGTAGCACTTGAATGGAGATTTATTAACTGCCATTTCAGTAACTTTTATAAAGTATTCAACAAACACATTAATAAGGAGCAAGTTACCCCAAATAATTTAATGAATTTCTGTATAATTTTAAATGCTATAAATTAAGTAAAATGTATTTATGTATTCTACTTTGTTAGTATTCTTTATTTTCAAGAAGAATATATTTGACTTAATAAAAATCCTATAATTCTATTGAAAAATTTAAATTCTCTTGGATTATAAAATTTCAAATGTATATATTTTACCTATAATGTTAAGAACAATGTTTAGCAACTTAAGTTCTCTGTTTTCAAGTTAACAAACATAAGTAATTAAAGAAATAGAAATTAAATTATATATATATTACAAACATAAAATTTTTATTAAGTATATAAAATTATCTCTTTAAATTCAAAATAAAAGTTCTCTACAAAGAATCTCTATTGTCATATAGTAACTTCTAATATTTTGCAAACATTTTTTTTATTCACCATTAAATTTTTTTTAAAAAAAGATAAATATATTTTTTTATATATATTATTTATAAAAAAAAAAGGAAAAAAAATTAACAAGTAATTTTTTTTTTTTTTATCTATCGCTTGCATATTTAACTAAGTATTTTTCATTTAGTTAGCTATTTCTATTCTCAAAAAAAAGGTTAATAATTCCTTTTATTAATCAACTATAGACAGCATACTAGTTTATAGAATTAAAATTAAATTTAAATTCATTAAATTAGCATAGGAAATTCTACATGCTCTTTATTTTTCTATTTGTTAAATATTCTAGAAAGGTCAATGAATAAGCAATTAATAAATCAAGCAGCTATATATTAAAGAGGTTAAAAAATTCAAACCATACTTTCTAAAATAAAACTATTAGTTAATAAAACTACGAAAACACACAATACTCAATTATGAGATTTAATATAATACATTGAAAAGACTAATAATAAGTCAAAACGTCTATATGAATTGAAACATAAAGACTACTCTGGTATTTATAAAAGAAATATGACGACATCACATCGATTAAATGACAATGGAGATATTAAAATAGATAAAAAGATAAAGTGCTTGAGATTGTAAAACTAGTTAGAGAAAATAAAATGAAATAATATCCTTATTTTTCCCAAGCTAATGAAGAAAATCATATAAAAAATATTAATTCATTTTAAATGATATTCAACTAATTAAGTAAAAACATTTTTATTGTTACATGCTAAAATACGAAGAAAATGTGAACACATTGGTTAATAAAAGGCTTTATTAACCTTTTTGGAAAATAAAAGGACTAGTTATATGAAGAATGCGTAGTTGGTCATGCACACACACAAAAAAAAAAAAAAAATATGATCAATTTTTTTGTTTGTATTTTTTATAAAAAAAAAAATACCGTCAGGAAAAAAAAAATTGATAAAAAAAAAAACAAGTATATTTTTTTTTGGGAAACGAATTATAATTTTAATTAATTTTGTAAGAAAAAATTTTATACATGTAATAATAAAATTTTCATGTAATTAATATACATATAATTAATTTGTATTTTCACTAATTGTTTACGTCTGTTAATTCAACAGCAATATATTTAAATTGCTGAACATAACTCCTAACAAAGAAACAAGTAATATACATTTAATTAATAATCAATATTCAATGAGGATATAAATTTTTAATAAAAAGAAAGATTTTTATTTATGTAAATAAATACCTTTGTTTATGTAAATAAATACCTTTGAAATTAATGAATGCTGAACGAAGTATATCACATAATTAAGAATCAATCGTTCAAAGCATTTAAAAGTAAATATAAATACATAAAAACTGTAGAGTTAACTCTACATGCTCTTTATTAATTTAAGTCAGCAAACACCCAATTAATAAATCACACATATAAATGTATACTAAAAAAAAAAACATAGATATATTTTTACAGTGATTTTTTTTTTTTTTTTTTTTTTTTTGACGCTCATTTAAAAAAAAATATTCATTTTTCTTTCAATAATCATTTTTTTTTTTTTATTTTTCTTTATAAAAGGATGATAACTTCAAAAAAAAAAAAATTTTTTTTTCTCTTTGATCATGACGGATATAAAATATTTTTTTTATGAAAGATTAATAATTTAATATTTAACATTATATACATGGAGTAATGTGTACATTAACTGACAATAATTAACGTAATTAATATTTGATATTGATTAATAAAAGTTAATCTTCTTAATATTTTAATTTAATAAAAATAAAACAATTAGAATTTTCTCTTAATGATTTTAATTTATTTGTTTAATACTTGCTATGTTATGGAATTAACAATTGATAAATTATTAACAGACTGTTCAATGGTTTAACCACTATTAAATATACAGACTATTAAAGAGATTGTAGAGAAATTCATACTTATTATACTCGTCTTAAAACTATATTTTACATAAAATTATTAATTTAATAACAATGTTAAATAATAAAGCTATTAATTATTATATAAACTAAATTACATAATAAAAAAATGTAATATTTTGTATTACATTTTTATAAATTTTTAACGTAAACTTTAAATATTATGTTTCCTCTGATAAAAAAAAAAAAAAAAAAACATTAAAAAATATTATTTAATAATTCAATAATTTTTCTTTTAAGTGTATTATCTGAAAAGAAAAAAAAACATAGAATACTTTTTTTTATTAATTTATCAACTTAAATTTTTATATTATTCTAGCTTCTAATATGCAAAAATAAGAATATATTTATTTAATAAATTCTGAATATCATTTAAAATAGGTTGATAATACCATTTATGGATAAAATCAGGATAGGGGAATTTTGTTAAAAATATTTTCTTTAATTTTCAAAGCTAGTATCATTGAAATTCTTTCATTTTCTTATTCCAAATTATACATGCTATTTATAAAAATTTACATCAAAAAAAAACAATAGTTTTTATTTTAAAATTTTTTACAAAAATAATTAAAAACAAAAAGTGTAAAATGTACATTTTTGCTATAATATTGTATAAAAGCTAAAAATTTTATATATATAAATAAATTTTTTTTTAATAATTTTTTAAAAATGTCCAAAACATAGCTTAATGTTGATAATTTCTATTTTATCTCTACGAAAATATAAAGTTATTACTAGAAAGAATGCTATTGAATTTTTAATTAAATATGTATTTCATACGCTTTGATACTTTTTGGTTTGCTCAATGTGAGTTTTAAATTTATATATATCATAATTTAAAGTTAATATAATAGATAAAAATTTTATATATTTTCTTTTTTTTAAATTTATAATATATAATATTTTCAAATATAATTTTACTTATTAAAGGAGGATAAACAGGAATAGTAATTTTTTTCTTTATTAAAAAAAAAATGTTCATATTTAGTGCATGCATGCAATTTTAAAATTATATGAAATTTGTGTGCAAAATATCTTTTAGAATTAATAATTTATAATTAAAAACAAAGTTTAAATTTTATTAATGTAAATAAAAAAAATATAAAAAAAAAATTTTTTATAAAGTAAATTATTTTTCTTAAATTATAAAAAGAAATTAAAAAAAATTTGTATTTAAGATTTTTTTAATAAAAAGTTATTTTATATTGAACAAACACTACATATATACGTATAATTTTTGCATATTATAAAGAAAATTATAATTTTAGAGTTATTTATATATTTTATTAATTATTAAGAATTTATTATTTTATTAGCTTATAATAAATTAATAAGGAATACATTTAATTTATTTGAAAATATGGCTGTAGATGAAGTAACTGAAAATCCTTCCTTAAAACCAGGAACTAAACCAAGACCTTGTGAAAAATATATTGATAATTTTTTCAGATGTTGTGATGTAGAATTTAAAACAACAAATTCTATGTTAGGTAAGCTAAAGGAATGTAAAAGCAACAGTGAGATGGAAGCAAAGTTGAAAGATTATAATGCGATAAAAGAAGAAATTGTTAATGTTGGAATGCATGAATGTAACTTTCTAATAGAAAAAGAGTTTCACGATAACATGTCATACAGAATAAGTGATCGTCTACGTGATTTTTGTTTTGAAGAAAAATTGACAGATGAATATATATTCAAAGTAAAGGAAATTTATTCTGCAGAGGATAAGGCAGGTGCAGACGTTTTTTTCGAAACATGCAATAAGGAAGGTAATTTAGAAAGAAAAAAAGTTATTGATGATATGGCCTTGATAAAATCTAATCTTAGAAAACATGAACAGTGCACGCATATTAAATTATCAGAAGAGAAATTAAATAATGCAGCAAAGAGAGTACAAAGATTACTTTGTGATTTATGTCTTTTAACTCTGAGACCTGCAAAAGATTTACCTTTAAAACCTGATGATGGCAAACCACCTTGCTAATTAACTTAATTCTAACTTTTTTAAATAAAATTAATAATTTATTAAAAATATTATGAGGTCATACAAAAAAAATTTCAAATTTTATCACTATCATTGCCTTAATATATTTAAAATTATTAAGGTATTAAAAACTTTAAATAATTTTTTATTCATAAATAAAATTTTCATCATAAAATTGGAAGAAAAAAAATTGAAGTATTGCATAATCGATTTATTTCATTTAATGTAACATTATTTTGTTTTTTATTTAGTTAAAAAATATATGATATTTTTTTATTTACCAGAGTATTATTTTCTATAAATGATTCATGTTTATCATTGTGTAACATGATTTTTAATATATGTATGAATATATAAAAAATTTTGAGCTGCACAATTTATTTATTGTGCCTCTATTAATTTTTCTAGGGTATTGATTTATTAACTGTTCATTTAATAAACTTGCTTATATCGAGCATACAAATTAAAAAGGAACATATAGAGAAAACTCTATTTTTCTTCAGTTAAAATATTAATCAAATTATTAATATTTTAACATATAGTATTAAATATTAACTGCATCAGTTAACAACAATATTAACTGATATAATATCCCATGTATTTCACATTTTTCATTACATTATTAATATTTTCTGAAAAAAAAAAAAAATTTTTTTTTTATTTAAGAGTTTGTATATGCACATTTTCCAAGAATTTTAATATGTACAATTAAAAAGTGTTTTTATTCATTTTATTTATTTAAATGCTATTTTAAAGTAAGTTGATTATACTATTTATAAACCAAGTATTGTATAAAAGTATTAATAAAGAATATGTAATGCTACCTCTACTAATTTAATTTAAACTTAGTTTTAATTTTATAAACAAGAAATGGGTATTTATATATTCTACTTCATTGAACATTAATTATTTTTATCAGGCATTTATTTAGTTTAATTAAAATCCTATATTTTTATAAAAAATTTAAGTCTTCATTAATTATTGACTTTTAGTTGAATATATTTTATAATTTCGTGAATAATATTTAGCAATTTTAAACCGTTATTATTAATTTAACAAAAATTGGTAATTAATAAAGTACAAATTTAGTGTATAAAAATTACAAACATGAGAATTTTATTATAGTAATATAAAATTTTCTTTTAAAATATAAAAAAATTTCTTAGTATTTACCATTTTTTTTTTCCTAAAAAAAAATACTTTTTTATTTTTTAACATATAAAAGAAACAAAAAAAAGTTAATAGTTTTTTTTTTTTTTTAATCTAAAGTATACATGACTATATATATTAACCTTTTTATTCACAAAAAAGTTAATAATGCCTTTATTTAACCAATTATAGACCCTAAATGAGATACTAACTTCCTATTCGTAATTTTGTTGTTAATAGAAGTCACCATTTACCTTTTTGAAAAAAAAAAAATTAATGGCATTTAAGAAGAATTTAAATTTATAATAAAAGTAGGAATTTTTGTTAAAGTAAATAATCAAGTCATAAAAAAACAATAAATGCCCAACGAATTAGAATATAAAATACAATTAACTGGTTTATATCATTAAAAATTATGCTTAAACTAAATTAGTAGAGGCATCTTGGCATGATATTTATTAATCCGTTTGTTAGAAACTTTAGGAAAGTCATTAAACAGACATAATGCAAAGACTTAAAATATGGAAAGACATAAAGTTCTTTATATAAGTAGCAATCAATAATCACTCATATCTCATGGTAACACATTTAGTTGATAGGACACGTAGTTCTAGGTATGAATTCATATTAAAAAGAAAACATGAATTCCTATATTTGTACGTCAATTTTATTAACTATTCAAAGATTTTTATAGCATTTTGAATAGTCAAATTTGTAAAGAACATATAGAAAAATCTCTAATTATACAGTGTAAAATTATTTGAATAGTTAATTTTATATCGTTTATACAATTATCATTTTATAATAAAATTAACATATTTATTATATACCTCACTTTTTATAATATCTTTAAATGATTTTTTATAAAACTATAAAAAATAAATTGTCAGAATGTAAATTCCAAAAAAAAATCAAAGAAGAAAAACGCAAGTTTAATTTTTTTTTATAAATATGTTACTAATATCATGTATATTATATAAACATATATCTAACACATTTTAGAAAATATGCATTTTATTATTAGCTACTACATGGTTTTTTTTGAGTATACTAAATATGTGATTCGTCTCTTTATGCTTAATTATGTAAATTCCATTTAATAATCATGAATATTTAGGAAATACTTTAAAATAAGCCACTATCATTAAATAGATTCTTAGAAAGATCAATGATTTATTTAACCAATATTTTAAAACAGAATCATTAACCATATGGTATATAAATTATATTATCGACCTATTTTTAACGATATTCAAATAAGTAAAATATATTTTTTTTATTTGTAGAAGTTAAAATATGGGGAAAATATGAACAAATAAATGCTTAAAAAAAAAAATATTTTTTTTTTCTTTACACAAAAGATTAGGAATGTAAAATGTGATATATATGAGATATTGTATCAATTAACATCAATAGTAATTAACTGATGTAATTAATATTTGATAATAAATAAAATATTAATAGTATGATAATATTTTAATTTATGAATAACAAAATAGATGGAGTATTTTTCCGCATACTCTTTATTAATTGTTCAAAAATAGTATAGTAATTGAATGAAATATTAATAAATGACTAGACTATTAAGGCATATTTTTAAATATTTTTTCTATGAATATAGTTATCATTAGTCCTATTCTATGTTGCTTGGATAAGTACTTAAAAAGATAGAAACATTTTTGTTGATCAATTATGAAAGGAGAAAAATATATATATAAAATAGAAATAAAATGAGAAAAACAGATAAGATAACACCTAATAAATTAACTATTCAAAATACTATTGATAAAAATAATTTATTTTCATATAAGGATAAAGATGAACTAAGAAAAAAGTGTAAATGTATTTCATTAATTTGAGAAAATAAAATTATGAAAATAACAAGCATATACAAGACTACTGTTGGGATATAGAAAACACCATAAAGCACACCATTTAATCATTTACTAAATAAATATTAACTTAGTTACATAAAAAGGATTATAAATGTTATAATTGAATGATATAAGTCAATAATGCAATGTACACTTTATATATTGTACTAATTATTATCAATTAAAAATATAATTCAACTTTTTAGGATTTTATATAATAGTATTGGAATATTTTAAAGGGTTTCATGTGAATGCAAGATAATGGATATACATATATCGAGATATATCAAGGATATGTGCAGGAAAGTTTTATACTAAAACCATAAAATAATTTGTAAAAAATGTGTATCATCTGAAATATAGTAGGGTATGATTATATTTATAAAAAAAATTAGTTTTTATATTTTTTAAAGGATAAATAATTATTTCTTGAATTATTTTTTGGAAGAATAATAATTTTTTTCTATAGTTTTTAATAAATATTATTAAAAAAAGTGATAAAAACTTTAGGATGAGAAATAAATATTTTTTTTTATTACAACATGTATAATTCTATAAGATGTATATAATTATCTAGGTGTAAATCTGTTATTTTATTGTAAATATATAATTGCAGGAAAGGTAATTATGTATGTGAATTTGTGATTTATTAATTGCTTGTTCAATGACTTTGTTAGTATTGAACAAACAAATTAATAAAGAGTAGGTAAATTCTACTTAATTTAATTTTTGTTTAATTAAAACTTTAATCTAAAAATCTATATTCTTATTAATAAACATCTAATATTATCAGTTAATTATTTTTTTTCTTAAGTTACACAACACTTAAAATGTGATTTCCTTAATATTACATTTTAACTTAAAATATACACTCTAGTAATTCATACATATACTCATACCTACTTCAAAAAAAAAAAAAAAATTTTTAATTTTTTTTTTTTTTTTTAAAATTTACATATACAAAAACAAAAAAAAATTATTATTTATTTAAAAAAATTTTTTTTTTTAGTGTACATACTTTTGAATAATTATTTCAATGTACATGTTTGAGATTGTACCTTGTCCCTTCGATTTAACATACGTAAAACAAAATATTTTAATTCTATTTATTTATCTATACATTATACAAAGGAGGTCTATAGACCAACATTTAAATGTTGGTTAATAGAAAATATTATATATCTTCTTGGAATAATAGTCGATATATATGTTAAAAATATAAAATAGTCAGGTGATCAATAGATATTATTATTGACCTTTATAATTGTAATAAGAATGAATATTAAAGAAATTAACTTGTACATGTAAAAATTTATGATGAAATACGTACATTAAAATGCATATATGATTTATTAACTGGGTGTTCGGGGACTTTACTATAGTACTGAACAAACCAATTAATAAAAAGCATGTAGAGATGACTCTACGATTTTCGTATACTTATGTATATTTTTATTTGCTTTGAACGAGTGATCTTTAATTATAATCTACTTCGTTCAGCATTCTTTTGTTTCAAAAGGCATTTATTTATTTTAATAAATAAATCCTTATTTTTATTAAAAATTTAAATACTTATTTAACATTAATTATTAATTAATTATAATTACTAGTTTATTTATTATGAGTTATATTCAGCAATCATTTTATATTGCTGCTGAATTAAAAAAACACAAATACTTATTAAAAATGCAAATAAATTATATGAATATTGATTACGTGAAAATTTTATCTTCATATGTATAAAATTTTCTCTCATAAATTCAAAATATAAATATTATGCAAATTAAACGCTTCACAAAAAACATTATTATTTTTTTGTAAAAAAAAATCTCTCTCCAAAAAAAAAAAAAAAAATTAATTCTTTTTATTTTTTTTTTTTATTTTTATCTTTATCTTTATCTTTATCTTTTTCGAAAGAAACATTTCTCAAAAAAAAAATTCCAATAATTTTTTTTTTTTTTTTTTTTTTTTTTTTTTCTTTATTTTTTTTTTTCAGTTAGCACAACTATGTATTCTCCACATAGCTAGTCCTTTTATAGCCAAAAAGGTTAATGAAGCCTTTTATTAACCAATATACTAGATAATATGCCTATAAGAAAAAATACATGAAAAAAAAGTATAATTTTTTTTTCTCATCATTATTTTATATATATATACATTATTTTACGTATATAAAAAAAAAAAAAGAAAAATTATATATATATATTTATTTTAATTTTGAAGACATAAGTTATATATATTATATGAGACAAATATATACATCTATGATGAAATATTTTTTTTGATAAATAATTTTTTTTTTTTATTTTTTTTATTTTATTTTTTTTTTTTTTTCATTATAAAGGAAGATGAAACAAGTAAAAAAAAATTTATTTCTATATATGTTATTATAATGAAATTAAACATTAATTATTAAAAAAAAAATAAATAATAAATGCAAAAATTAACTTATTATTAAAAATCTATAATGGTATTATAAAATTTGTAATAGTAATAAGTACAGATTTCTATATGCTCTTTATTAATTTGACTATTAAAATAATGTAAAAGCATTCAAACAGACAATAAATTATCTTGTATATTTCCTCGTTAAAAAAAGAAATAAAAGTTACTTTTTAAAATTTTTTTTGTAACTTTTTTTTAATTTTAATTTTCTTTTTTTTGTAGAAAAAAATAAGCCGAAATGAATTTAGTTTTATTTTAATTTTTAAGTATTTTAATTAATTAGAAGTGAATGAAAAAATATAGTTGAATAATTTTTTATAAAATATTACTAAAAGAGTTTTACACATGTATAATTTTAGCAAGAATTTAAATTTTTAGTAAAAATAAGGTAATTTTTATAAAAGAATATAAATGACCAATAAGGTAATTTTTATTAAAGAATATAAATGACCAATAAGGTAAAATAAATATATATTTTTTATTAGTTTGTAGAATCATTTTAATATATGTAATAAGAAAAAAGTATAAGTATTTCTTTAAGCTTTTTATTAATTCATCTATCCAATACTCTAGAAAAGTATTTAAGAAGGAAACTAATAAATCAATTATTTATAATTAACACTTTATATCAATTATTCAAAAAGAAAAAGTTTACAATTATTATAATCAAGTTACATAATATATGATACTTATAATCCATATATTTTATTAAGATAATCATTTTTCAAAATGTAACTTTATGAGTTTGGAATATTATTATGCATATATTATTTAAGAAATTTTTTAATTTTTCAGAAAATAAAATACAAACAAAATTTTTATAAAAAAAAAAAAACAAAAACATTTTTAAAGTAAGAATTTGTTACATAAATGTTATTAATGTAAAAAGTAAGAATAAATTTTATTTTTAACATAATAAAAGGAATATTAAATTTTAAATGATATTATATTCTATTAATTATTAGTGTTAACATATGCACAGAAATAAATAGGATTTCACTTTTTTTTCATAAATAATTTTATGATATTATTGTAATCATACTTATTTTTATATTAAATTCTATAATTTTTCATTGCTAATGAATCTCTTAATTTTTTATTCTATTATTTCTTCCTTTGCACTAATGCAATAAATTTATATGATTTATAGAGAAATACTAAAATTACATTTTTTTTTTATTTTATCTGAATTATATGTTCAATTAAAATGTTCAAAGAAATTTCATATTTTTTTACTCTACAAATGAAACATTCTCTTAATTTAATAGTTCCTGATTAATTTTTAATGATTTTCTTATCTTGTTTAATTATTCTTTAACAGTTATACTATTTTATTTCTTTCCTTCATGTCTGATATATAATTAAAATTATCTATAACTAATGTTAGTCCTCTATTAAGAAGCTGTAAAAATACTGGAGGTGATATTTCTAATGTACCATTAAACAATATATTCTCACCGTTTTTATCTTTTGATGAATTATATTATAAAGAGCATGTCTTTCTGTATATAGCTAATGAATATCCTAAAAATTGAAAAAACATTTAACTCAATTGTATGAAAAATTTTGACTGCATATTTAAGTACAGTTTTCTTAATCTTATAAACTCAGCAATTGAATATCATTCCCTCTTTGCTCTTTAAAATATTTACTTTCCTTTTTTTTAGTAAAATTAATAATCTCAATTTAATAATAGATCCATTTATCCCAAACTTGATACTTTAATGCAAGAGGAAAAATTGATGATGAAGAAAGAAGCGCAATTCATTCTTCAAGCTAAAAAGCATACATAAAAGGATCATTTTTTATCTTTACAATAACATTCACGTAAACTTTTAAAAATAAGTATATCTTGATATAAATTACTTTGATTTCCTGTTTTATTATAGTACCTTGATTGATGACAAAACATTCTTGAATAATATTTTTTGAAGTGTATTTCTCTAGATATGCTCCCTTGCAATTTGCATAAACACTTGGTTTATAAATGATATTATAGACTCATTTTATTTAATATTTAGATTAATTAATAGAATTAAAACATTTTATTTCGTTTATACTAAATTGAAGGGACAATATGCAATCATAAACGTATACACCAAAATATTTATTCGTAAGTATATAAACCAAAAAAAAGTTTTTAAATAAATAATAATTTTTTTTTTGGCATATGAATCTACAAGTAAAAACAAAAATAAATAATATAACGTATTTTCTTTTTTGGTATACTATACTGACTTAAAAAAATAAAAATATATTATGATAATATTTTCTTTTATTGCTTTCTTTTTTTTGGGGGAATGAATATATTAGTGAATTATTATGGAGTGTATATTTGTTTTTTAAGTTAAAACAAAATATTAAGGAAATTTCATTTTAAAGTGTTGTTTAAATTATCTTAAAAAAATATAATTAACTAAAAAGTATAATTTGATGCTTATTATTAAAAATAAATATTTTTGGAATAATATTTTATTAAAATTAAAATTAAATTAAGTGGAGTTTTTTCTTTATACTCTTTAATAATTTATTTGCTCAATACCAGCAGAGTCAACGAAAGGGTAACTGATAAATCATCAGTGTAACATGTAAAAAAAAATTAAAATTAATCATTTTAGTGACTATTTATAAATTATTAAAGTTGTAACATATATGCATATTATAATAATATGTAATGAATACATATATTTTTATGTGTCTTGCTAACAGAAAAATATAAGTAAATGTAATAGACGATACAAAAATGAATCTATAAAAAATTAGATTTAAATAATTTCTATTTTGGATTGCATTATTCAAACATTTAAAAAAATGATTTCTATTTTTGCTTACGATTATATTAATAGAAATAGAATCTCTTTTAGGAAAATTATAGGTTGTTATATTACAAGGTTTTATTTTATATTGTTATATTTTTGAAAGGAAAAATGCATTTTAAGTATAGGCATTCTTTATTTTTAATGTAATATATAATATAGAACTTTTTTCTTACGTGAATTAATATTTTTTATTTTTAAAAAGTAATTAACGCAAAAATATATATAAAAAATTATAAGGTTAATGTGTAATTACATATGCATGAAAAAAAATTCATTTAAAAATGTCTTAATTTGGTATAATTTAAGTATAGTATAAAATACTTATTTAGTGATACAATAAAGTTAAAAATATATCTAAAATATAAAATCTATAGTAATTAGTTTTAGATATATTTCCATAAATAATTTTAACAGTAAAAAATTAAGTATTAGTTAAGTTATTTAGTTAATTTCTCATGTCAGTATAACCAAATGGAATGCTTTGTTTTGGAACTTTTAACTTATTTCATTACCTTTATATTAACAAAAATTTTTAAAAATTAAAGAAACATATTTTTTATATATAGAAACATGATGATATAAAAATCAAATGAAGAAATTAAGTGATTTTGTTATAAAAATAAAATTAATATTAATGTAATTAATCAAAAATATAAGAATAAATAAACATGTAAGTTATATGTTTAACATATATTAAATAATATGTATAAAATTGTTTTCACAACTCAACATGCATAGGATGTGCAGCTGGTTAATAAAAGGCTTTATTAACCTTTCTGTTAATAAAATGGACTATCTATATGAAGAATACGTAGTTGGTCATGCACACGCAAAAAAAGAAAAAAAAAAATGATTAATTTTTTTTTCTTTTTCTTTTTATAAATGGGAAATACGTAAAAAAAATATATTTATTTTTTTTAAAAAGATGGAATGAAAGAGAGGAAATTGGGAAATTAAAAATAGGGAGTAAGATTTAGTACCAATAAAAATGAGATCTTAAACAGATAAAAGGTATTTACATATAAAAGAGTTTAATTTACATAGTATTTATATTTTTAATTTGTGAGGAAAAATTTTATACATACAACAATAAAATTTTCACGTAATTAATATTCATATGATTAATTTGCATTTTTACTAATTGTTTATGTTTGTTAATTCAACAGCAATATAGTTAAATTGCTGAACATAACTTATAACAAAGAAACTATCATTTTACATTTAATTAATAGTCAATGTTCAATATGGATTTAAATTTTTAATAAAAATAAGGATTTTTATTAAAGTAAATAAATGTCTATTGATATTAAAGAATGCGGAATGACGTAGATTACATAATTAAGAATCACTCGTTCAAAGCATTTTAAAATATATATAAATATATAGAAATCATAGAGGGAACTCTATATGCTCTTTATTAATTTGTTTGTTCAGAACTCTGACAAAGTCACCGTACCCCCAGTTAATAAATCAGCAACATATAAGATTGCTTATTTTTAATTTTAAATACATTAAAAAAATGCAATATGATTTGTATGCCACTCCATATATAAAAAATATATTTTAAACTTTTCATGGTGCTAAATGGTTATCTAAAATAGATATTAAAAATGGATTTTGAAATATTGAATTAGAAGAAGAGAGTTAATCATGCAAAAGATTTATAATTCCTAAGAGAGATATACTTGTAATTAATGTTTTAGCATTTGGCTTGAAAATGGTCATTGAAGCAGAGAGATGCAATCCAAAAAAGTAGGTAAAGCAATCCCTAGGATCTGCTATTTATTACAGAAATTATATTAAAGACTTTTCAGAATGAACATCTAAACTAGTTCCATTATTAACAAAAAGACAAAATTTAAATTGAGAAAAGAACATTTGAAAGCATTTGAATATATCAAAGAAAAAATAGTTCTAGAGTCTCTCGAACTGCGTGTTGTAGTCCGTGGAACTGAAGAATATTACCTTGTATATATTTATCTATATCAAAAAGTTCAGTGTCATATTAATATATGATATATAAAATATAATATAAAAATAGGTTAATATAGTTTTTATTATATAGTAGATAATGATGAAAACATTAAGTTAATATATTTTTATTTAAAGAATTAAGAATATTATATAAATAGACTATTTCATGTTGTGCATTGTATTATATAACATTTACTCTTATACAACAAAATATATTTCTCTATAAACAAAAATGGGAAAAACCATTTTAATTGTTCTTTATTCATTTGTTTTTTACCTCATAAATAAAAGGTATTATTAACTTCTTTGATAATAAAAAGTAAGAGATAATAGAAAATAAATAATTAGCCATATGATTTATAAATAATATTATAGACATCTTTTGTATAATATTTAGATTAATAAATAGAATAAAAACAATTTCTTTTATGCATGCTAAATCTCGGAAATAATGTGCATTCATAAGTGTATGTTCTAAAATAGATACTTAAAAGCGTGTAAACTAAAAAAAAAATTTTTAATAAATAATAATTTTTATTTTTTTTGCATGTATATCTACCATTTTTTAAAAAAAAAAAAGATACATTACATATTTTTTTTGGTATATGACCCTGAATTAAAAAAAATAATATATTATGATAATATATTTTTTTTTAATAAAAATGGCAATCTTAAAAAATTTTAGATATTTTTTTTTCTGGGAAATGGGATATATGTGAAAATTATGTTAGAAAGTACATTTTACTTGGGTTAATAGATTTTAAAAATTTAAAATTTAATTAAATAAGAATTAAATTGAGTTCGATCTATATTATCTTAATTGATTTCCTTATTCATTACTAGCAAAGTAATTAAACAGGCAATTAATAAATCACTATGCAACCTCTAGACAAAAAAAAAAGAGTTGTTAATTTTTTTTGTTTTCTTATTGTAAATTTTAAGTAAATAAAAATATATATTTATTTTTTAAAAGATTAATTTAAATGGTCAAAAGATAGAGCAAAGACTTGTCAACAAAAAGCTTCTTGTAGTATATTTTTGTTTAAATTTATAAAATTTTTTATATTAACGATAATAAAATTTTCTTGTTATGTAGCATTTATATAATTTATTTTGTTTTTTATCTTTTATTTATGTTAGCTTGAAAGTAATGGATTTGAGCTGCTAAATATTAATCACAACATTATAAATAAAAAATATATAAATGAAGCAACGATTAATGAGGATTTAAATTTTTAATAAAAATATGGAATTTTTATTAAAGAAAATAAATTCCCTTTAAAAATGATAAATTCTCATTGAAGTAGACCATGTCTATAAAACAGTTTACAAGTTTATAACATTAAAATTAATTTTTAATTCTTTAAATTAGTAGGGAGAAATTTACATATTCTTTACTAATTTGTTTGTTCAATAATATAGCAAAATCAATGAATATACAAATAACAAATCATTATCTTAAAAAAATTAACATAAAATTTTAACAAATTAATACATAAAAAAAAATGTAAACCAATTTATATAAAAAAAAAATACATTATATTTGAAAAATTCAAGTGTGAAAAACTTTTAATTTCAACTAATTTATATATTTGTGTATATGTATTTAGATACATACATGAAATTTTAAGATTTACAATTCATTTATTGTAACAATGTTTTGCTTGAGTATTATAATAAATATGTTAAATATAAAATATAAATTCTATAATATTAATTTTGTATACCTCTTGTAAGAATATTTTATCTTTTTAGTAAAAGTATTAATTATATCTTTTTGGCATTATAAAATTTTCCTAATAAAAATAGAAAAAATATAAAATTTAACATAAATAATATGCAAATATTTTTATTTGTATTTTCATTTTTTATAAATTAAAAAATATAAAGTATTTATATAATATAAGCAATAATATACTTAAATATTTTATAAATAACTTACTTCTCCTCTTTTTCATAAGCTTATATATGTAGCACCAAAAAAAAACAAAAAGAATTAAAAAAGGCACAAAAGCAATGGCAAAGAGCTCAGGTGCACTCATATTATTTTCATGATAAACATTCTGTGGGTTTGTTGATATAACATCTAAACTTTTTGGACTTATTGCTATATTTTTTATAGCACTAATTTCTTGATATTCGCATGAAGTAAATTGATTTATAACTTTTTTTTGGCAAAAATATGGAGTACATGCAAAATTAGAATCTTTTTTTAAGCAACTATCTGGAAGATATATAAGGTCTTTAATATTTCGTTGATAACTATAATAATCCAAAAATACTAATTTTCCACTATAATTCGCATTAGTACACAAAGTATATTCCTCATTATATTTTTCACATAAATAATTCACACAACGAAGATGTGTAACAAATTTTGTTTTAACAACATGGCAGAAATGTTGTTTATAAAATAGATTTTTATATTTTGCTTTAATAATTTTATGTCTGGGGTTTTTTAAAAGTTTTAAGCTAGATAGATTATTTTTTCCATTAATAACGTCATAAGAATTAAACGACAGATTTTTACCTAAATAATTTATATCAATGGATTCGCATAACGTTATCCTTTGGTTTATATTCTTAAGACGGCATAAATATGTTTTAAATGGGAAATCATCCTTATATGGATTTAATTCATAAAGAAACACAATACCATCTTGATTATTGTTTGAAAGAATGATTATCCTAGAAAATTCATATGGCCCATAACGTATATATTTAAACATATTTTGCGAAATATCATTTGAAACATTATATAAAGGACGATATACTTTAATTGGATTTAACTGAACCTGACAATATGATGTTTCATATTTAGATTTATCTATAGGACATATAGTCATATGGCATTTGGCAGAGTTTCCTTCAAAATCATCGCATCCTTTATTATATAAAAGTGCCATTTCTTAAATTAAAATAAGGTGTACATGTTTTTCCTACTTCTTCCCGTTACATTTTTATAGGACTATTTTTTTTTAAATAATCCATTTTCTTATAAGTTTTATTTTATTCCTAATAAAAAATATAGTTTCTAATACAATTCATAAAATTTATAAAAATTTAAAACTAGGCTTAATTTTTTATTTAAATATTAAAGTTTAATTTTATTTTTTTTTTTCAAATATATATTTTTTTAAAATTTAACATTTATAAAATATTCTTTCTTAATATATATTATTATAAAAATTTTTCTTTTACAAAACATATAATAAACGAAAAATTTAAAAAAAATTTTTTTGTAATACGTTTAATATAAAGTGATAATATCTATTCAAGAATTTTTAAAATAATAAATTAATTTTTTTTAATAAAACAGATAGTAAACAAAAGATTTAAAAATTTTAACATGTTTGATATAAAATGGTAGTAACACCTATTTAATAATATTTTAAATAATTAATTTTTTATATTAAATAAAACATAACAAAAAATTAAATTTTTTTTTATAAAATATTTAACATAAAATGGAAATAATATCTATTAACGAATATTTTAAATAATTGTTTTTTTTTGAAGAAATAAATAAAAACTTCAAAATATATACAGTAAAATAATCTTTTAAGAATTTAAAGAAAATATACGTAAAATTGGTATAATATTATTGTTTATATTAAAATTAAAATCACAATTATATGATATTAATTGTCAAAAAAGTATATATAATATAATAAAATTTATAACAACTTTATTTTAATAACAATAGATAATTAACAATGATATATTAAAACCTTATAACAAAGTTTAGGCAAATAAAAAAATATAAATAAAACAAAATTATACATGCAATATTATTTTTATAAACAAATGATAATATATAAATAAAAAATAAAAAAATAAAATATATATATATTTTTATTGTTATAAATAAAATATACCTAAATTAAGTTTGAATTCACGTAATAATGACAACAGTTAACAAATATTAAATTTATTTTAATAATTATGTAACTGTTTTATAAATTAGTAAAATATTAATATTAATATTAAAATAACAAAAAATGAAAATATAGAAAAATTCGTTTACACGAAACAATACTTTATCATAATAAAATTGATAAAAAATAAATATTGCAAAAAAAAAATTAAATGAAAGTTTAATATTAAGTATTTGTAAAGGTTTTTACGCTAAAATTATTATGGAAAGGAGATTGAATAAAAATTAAATGAGATTAAATACTAAGCTTAGATATGTAACTAACAGAAAATATTATTAATCCTTTTGGATTTTTAATGTGATGGACCAAAGTAGAGAAAATGGTTTTGTGTACATGAAATATATTCAAAAATATACATATATTAAAATACCTATACGATTAGTAAAAGATATGGTAAACTTTTTATGAAATAATAGTAAATTATAAGGAAGTAACAAGTTGTTACTCATACTTGCCATTTAAGAAAATATATCACTAAAAAAAAATTTTTTTTATTCTTTTGTTAATTTTTTTTTCTTTTATATTTTATTTAATTTTTTGCTTCTTTAGATTATTGAATAATGGGTTTCGTTATTTGGGAATTATAATTCATTAGTCTAATTAATATTTGGAATCAAGAAAGATTAAATTCAAAGTTTAAAAGAAAACAAAAATAATTAATTTTTTATTGTCATTTAAATTTTATGTATTTTTAAAAATTTTTTAGTAACCACATTTTGAATTTATTATATTGTTTTAAAATATTATTTTGAATATAATCAATATCTTAAATAATAATTTAAGCTTTTAATAAAAGTAGGAATAAATTTGTACTAATTAAATAAACTCCTATAAATTAATATTCTTTTATGTAAACTATATATATAAAATTTACTTTATTATAATAGAGATATATTATTATAACAGTTAAAACTAATAGGGATTACTCTATATGCTCTTTATTAATTTATTCATTCAATAATATATAGAAATTATTGAACAATAGATTAATAAAGCATATATACTCTATTTTATACACCATATTGTGCGAACATTAACATACCGATATATTAATTGATTGTTCAGCAAATATGCGAGGATATTTAGTAGAATTAATGAAGAGTATGTCGAGTGACTTCTATTAGTTTTAACTGTTATAGAAATATCTTTCTATTAAAGGAAATTATGTATATATAGTTTACATAATGAATATATATTGTTTTAGAGGAGTTTATTTAATTAATATAAATTTATTCTTATTTTTATTAAAAGCTTAAATTATCATTAATGCTATTGATTATACTCTAAATAATACTTCAAAATAAAATAATAAATACAAAATGAAATTATTAAAAAAATTTTAAAAATACATAAAATTTAAATAATAATAAAAATTTAATTATTTTTGTTTTCTTTTAGATTTTGAATTTGATTTTTCATGACATCAAAAGTTAATTCGATTTATAATATTTAATTTCTAAATGAATAAAAATTCCCTTAACAGCCGAAAAAAAAATTAACATTTTTTTTTTTTTTAAATTAAAATTAAATAATCATAATTAACAAATATAATTTAAAATATCACAAAATGAAAACATTCACTATTCTTTTTTTAATTATCTATTTTATTAAACAGTAAGCGTAAATAACTGATTTGTTATATTCTATATTATTAATTATATATCATTTCGTAAAATTTTAATTATGTCTTTTATTAACCATTATTATACAAAATTATTTGAAGGACTAAATAAGAAATAAATACTTCAATATTTGTATTTTCCTAGATTAATAAAGGGAATCATTAAATGTTTTTAAATATTAGTAAAATATAAATAAAATATAAAGATAGACATAAATGCTAGATACATTAAAAAATGTTTTAAACAACTAATTAAAAAAAAATGAAGGTTAAATATATATTAATAGAAAAAAATTATAAAATAAACATACTATTTTTTGAATAAAAAATTATAATATATTAAAATTATTTTTAAATAATTTTTATAGATGAACGTAATAGAATTATTTCACATATAATCAACGATATAATTTAAATGTTTAGACTAATAAATAAGTTAAATTTATTAAACCTATTTAAATATCTTATAAATTAATTATTTTATTAGAAATAAATAAAATATTGAGCTATACATTTTATTTAGAAGATAGTAAGGTCATATGATATATGTAATTTATTTCACATTATATAGTTTAATTATATAAATGTTACTTATTATTAGTAAAAAATACTTTCAAAACTAATCATATTTGTAGAATCTAGTGTACTTTTGATTTGTTTATTCATTAGTTGGTGAATGAAATATATTATTAAACATTTTATAACAAATGCTAATAGATACATGGAAATGTACAAAATCGACTATGAACATTCTCTAGTTTAAAAAAAAAAAAGTTACTTTTATTTATTTTTTTTTATAAGGATTTTTTTTAATATTCTTTTTAAGAGATATAAGTTAAAATAAATTGAGCTCTGTTTTAATTTTATAGCATTTTAATTAATTTGAAATAAATAAAAACAAATAATTAAAATTATTTTTCATAAAAATATTACTAAAAGATTTTTACATAAAATTAGTAGTTAACAAAGATTCATATTTTTAATTATTATAATCTTTATTAAAGTAAATAAAATTCTCTAGAAGTAATAAATTATCAATAATATAAGCTATAAATACCAATTTTACTATCTTGTAGTGCCATTGTAATTTTTACTATAATTAAATTAGAATAAGAAATTGTATATACTCTTTTATAATTTTCCTGTTTAATATTCTAATCAAGTCTTTCCAAATCATGTTAATAAATCGATATACTACAAAATTAATTAAACGGAAAAATAATAAATTACTTTTTTAACATTGGTTAATAAAGGATTTATATACCTTTTTAGAATGATTGTTAATATATGCATGTAAAAAATAAAGTTAACCATATATAATCATAAGTTGAAAAATAAAATAAAGTTATTTAATATTTTTATCTTAAAATTTATATTTTTTTTGTTTGATGCTGGTTAAAAAAAAAATATTGTTAATAAAACATTTTTTGTAGGTTACAATATATTTTTATTGTGAAATATATTTTGGCTTTACCATGTAATTTAATTGACTCTAATTAATTTAATAAAAAAATTAAATTGAATTTAAATGTTTTCAAATGAAAAAAAAATAATTTTCTATTTATTTTGGTTATTAAATTATTGTATGTATATGTTTTAAAATATAGTAAAAAATTTTAATTTAAACTTTGTTTAAAATAAATAAACACTTGAACTTAGATATATATCTATATAAAACACAAATAATAAGGAAGACTCCTCATGTTCATTATTGATTTATCAGTTCATTACTCTTATGAAGCTATTGAATGGGTAATTAATAAAACAGTTATATGTGAGATAATTTTTAAAATTAAATTAATACATTAAAAATCAAGTTACTATTTGTCTTTTAAAATAAAATAAATAGAAATTTAATACTAAAAAAACAAAATTCTTATTTCTTTCTTTTAACTTCAATTTTAATTATTAATTGTTATCCTTATTGGTTCTATTAAAATAATTTATTTACCAAATATAAATTTTTTATGGTAATAATTGAGAAATAACATTTTTTTTTTAAATTCAAATTAAATTAAATATAATTAAAAAAATCAATTAATAAAAAAAACATAAAAATTCTCTTTTTATTTATGTAATCTTTTATACAAAAATTATTCAAGTTTTTTGTATAACTAAATATTATCTTATAAAATATTTATAATATCTTTTATTACCTAAGCTTATAATTTAATGATTATACCAAAATTTTGTACATCAGAATAAAAAGGAATGCATGAAATATAAAAATAAAATTTTGTCTTATATTTTATATATGTAATTTAACTTAATGACTGATTAATCCTTAATTTATTAATTGGATTTTCAATGACTTTGCTAGTATTGAGCAAACAAATTAGTAAAGAGTATGTAGATAAAGCTCTACTTATTTTATTTTTGTCAAAATTAAAATATTAATCAACTTATTCACTTTTATTAATTAATATCAAGTATTAAATGTATTAGTTAATTACCATTGTTGACAATTTATGTAGTATTACATGTATGGAACACCTTACATTATATTCTTAATTTTTCATAAAAAAAAAAGAAAATTTTTTTTAAGGTATCATATTTTTCTTTTTAAAAAAAAAAATATGTATTTTTATATATATATTTTTATGTACACAAAAAAAAAGTAATAAAATATATACCTACATTTTTTTTTTTTTTTTAATATGACACTGACTTAAAAAAAAAAATATTATATCATTTTTTTTTTATTATTTTCTTGTTTTTTTTCGAGAATTGATTTATTAACTGAATGTTCGGTGACTTTGCTATAGTAATGAACAAACAAATTAATAAAGAACAGGTAAAATTGACTCTACGGTTTTGATGTATTTATATATATTTTTATATACTTTGAACGAGTGATCCCTAATTATGTAACCTACTCAATTCAGAATTCTTTAATTTCAATAAGCATTTATTTACTTTAATAAAAATCCTTATTTTTATTAAAAATTTAAATCCTTATTGAATATTGATTATTATTTAATTGTAAATTATTTCTTTTTTTGTTATGATATCTGTTCAGCAATTTAAATATATTGCTGTTGAATTAACAAACATAAACAACTAGTGAAATTACAAAAAATATTATATTAATATTAATTACATGAAAATTTTATTGTTATATGTATAAAAATTTCTCTTACAAAATTCATTAAAATCATCTTACATTTCAAAAAAAAAAAAATCTTTTTTTTTTTTATTTTTATTTATTGGTAACAAATCTTTTTCCAATTAATTTTTTTTTTATAAAAATACAAACAAAAAAAAATTGATCATTTTTTTTTTTTTTTTGTATGTGCATGACCAACTGCGTATTCTTCATATAATTAGTCCTTTTATTTTCCAAAAAGGTTAATAAAGCCTTTTATTAACCTAGAATATATGTGAATTACTATGGAGAATATATATTTTTTTTCATTAAATGTAATATTAAAGAAATTACATTTTAGAGCGTTTAATAAATTAACTTAAAAAAATAAAATAATATGTAGTATTTGATGTTGATTAACAATAATAAATATTTTAATTAAAAATTAAAATAAGGAATGTTTACATGTTCCTTATTAATTTTTTGTTTTGATACTAGCAAAGTAATTGAAGAGGCAATTAGTAAAGCACGTGTGAACATTTTTCTGAGTTTTAGATGTACAATTAAAAATATTCTTAATCATTTTATTTAATTAAATATTATTTAAAATATGTCGACAATACTATATATAGATCATACTTTAATAAAGTAATAATTATGTTTTTTTTTCTTTTATTTCCACCCTCGGTTTATCAAATGTCTCTTCGACGATTATGCTAGAATCAAAAAAACAAATTCATAAAGAGCATGTAAACATTACTTATTTTAATTTTTAATTTAATATATTTATTATTTTTAAACATAAAATACTGCTTATTAGCAGATTATTTTTTTAAATTAATTCACTGAACACTCTAAAATGTAATTTCTATAATATTACATTTTAAGGAAAAAAAATTCATATATTCCATAGTAATCCATATATAATCCCAAAAAAAAAAAGAAAATAATAAAAAAAAATGTTTCCATAATATTTTTTAAGTCAGCGTCATATGCCAAAAAATAATTTACATATATGACATTTGGTTTTTTTAATTTTAAATATACACACTAAGAAAAAATAATTATTTATTTTTTAGTGTACTTACCTTAGTGTAAGTATTTTTTTTTTAATGTGAACAGATTGTAACTATATTAGGATACTCATTTATAATTGTGCGCTGTCCCCATGATTCATCATGCACAAAATAAAATGTTTTTACTCTATTTATTGATCTAAATACCATATAAATGAGGTCTGCATTATTACATGTTGATCGACTCTCTAAGAAAAATTAAAAAAGTATAGAAAAATTATTAAATTCAATGTGTATGCAATTTTTTTCGTATATTTACTTTTTATAAATTGACAAAATATTAGAAAAAATGAGGAAAATATATGCATATGAGTAGATAAACACAATGAAAGAGTCAACACATAAATTTCTTATGGGTAATTTAATTCTTTTCCGTCCAAAAGATTTATGTATATAACACGTAACAAAAATTATAATAATTCAAAATGGTCTAAAAGATAATGCTAAAAGAGAAGAAAAACTTATATTATTTTGATCAAGCATATCTCTAGAGTTTATAAACCTTATGACTAACCTTTCTGGTTTTATTATTATATTATTTTTTGAATTAATTTCCAGATTTTTGCATGTAATTAATTTATTAATATTCTCATATTTACACAAATAAAGAAGAAATTCAAACTTCAAATCACTTTTTATTTAACTATTTGAAAGACATATCATTTATTCATTTCCTTTGTGAAATTATTAGTGACTCTGTAAATGAATCACTTTATCATTAAATTAAGTATCTACTCATGTTTTATAACCATTATGATCCTTCTTACACATGGAATATCTGCAAACATTATCTAAAAGAGATCATATCTATGCCATGTGGCAGGAATTTTTACTAAAAAATTTATCGTTGTATTTCAACCTACTGATTATACGTTTTAGATTTTTAAAATTTTTTAAATTAACTCGATAATTGCGTATATCTTGTCTATTGATAATTCCAAAAGAATTAAACTAAAGGCACTTTTCTAAATAATTTACATTAACATAATAATATAATTTTACTTTTTGGTTTACTGTTTTAAGGCAACATAAATGTGTTCTCAAATGCACATGAAGATCTTAAATACATTCAAATGGAAAAACAACATTTTCTGAAACAACAATTATCCCAGCAATATCTACCATAGAACCTAAATTTTTATATGTAAATTCATTTTTTGAAAAGTCACTTGAAAGAAGTTTTACTTTAATTGACTCAAAAGAAGATTTACAATGTGCGGTATATAGTTTACTGCTGTGTATAATGCATACAAGTAATTGCAATTAGTAAAGTTTCCATTACAATTTTTATATATCTTGTTGCATAGAAGTGATATTTTTAAAATTTATATGAGATTTATTTATTTTTAATAATACTTATTCCTTATATTTAAGTATTTTTCTTAATATATTTAAAAGATTTATTTGCTTAGAATCATAGCTTTATTTTTTTTGTTTCTTATAAAAAATATAATTTCTAATAAAATGCACAATATTTATAAAATAATTAAAATTGGTCTTCTTAATCATTTATTTAATTACTAAAATTTAACTATATTCATTCTCTTTCTTTAAAAAATACGTTGTTATGAAATTTATCGTGCATAAAACATACTTATTTAGACGTGTATTATTGTTCATCATTTTTTTTTGAATTATAAAAAAAAAAGAAACATTCAAAAAAATTTTTTCACTATAGATTTTACAAAAAGTAGTAACATTTATTCGAGAAAAATTTCAACAAAGAGTAATATTTTTCCTTGAATAAATAAAAAAAATGTTAAATATATCAAAGAAAAAATATTTTTTTTTAGGAGTTATTAAGAAAACAAAAATACAATGTGTGCTATAATATTATTGCTTCTAGAACCATCATTAAAATTATAATTATATAATATTAATTATGTTAAAAGAAAAAAAAAATAATATATAAAATATTATTAAAATTTATAATTTTATTTTAATAACTTTATATAGATAGTGATGAAATAATAATACTACATAAAAGATAATTTTTAGATAAACAAAAAAATAGGAATGAAACAAAATTGCACATGCAACATTACTTATATAAATAAATATGAGAAAAATATAAAAAAAAAAAATATATCCATATTTATTATTATAAATAAAATATATCTGAATTAAGTTACATTTAATTTAACAATGATAATAATAAAAAACATATTGGATTTATTTTAATAATTACGTAATAATTTTATATTAAAAAAAAAAAAAAAAAAAAAAAAAAAAAAAATCATATATATGTATAAAATGGAATTATAAGATAAAAATTAAATTATGAAAAAAAATTAAATTATGGAAATTAATTTTATATAAAGATGCCTATAGAAGATATATACCACTTAAAAATAGATTTATCAGTTTATTGTATTTTAATTACTTCATAATATTAAGTAATAAAAAATATAAAACATTTTAAATTATATATATATATATATATATATATATATATATATATATATATATATTATAAAATTTAAAATTACAGTATTGAAACTCTATTGGAAGGGAAAATAAAAATTTTTTAGATGTTTCTTTATTTTTTAAAGAACGTTAATAAATAATTCATTTTTTTTTTTTAAGTATATTTTTAATCCTCATTATGATTTGTTTTTATTTTCTTATTTTTTAATTTAATTTTGTTTATATATATATATATTTTTTTTTTTTTTTTTTGTTTTACTATGTATTATTTCTTTTTTTCTTTTTTTTTTTTTTTTTTTTTTTTTTTTTTTTTTAACTAAAGCATATTCATAAAATTGTGCACTTTCATAAATATATATTTTTAATACTTCTATTTTTAATTATAATTGGAATTACATTTTTTCATATAATTACAAAAAAAAATTTATAAACCTTTTTTGGTATATATTTAATTTATTTATAGTTTAATTCATTCCTATTAAAATTATATATTTTTATGTTTATTACACCTACTGATATAATTGAAATTTCATAAAAGCAAATATTTCTTTATGCATACTGTTTTTTTTTTTTTTTTTTTTTTTCCTAATAGTGCCTCTATTTTTTAAATATTCAAAAAAATTTATAGAAAAAATTTATTATCCAAATAATATTTTATTTAAGAGAAAATTATATTTATATATTGTTTTAAAAAAAAATAACACCTTAAAATATTCTTCATTTTATAAACTTACGAATATAAAAAAATTTTATTTACTTATATATAGTAACAAAAAATATATATTCAGAAGCTTAAAAAAAAAGAATATATTAACAAAAATTTAATATTACGATAAAAATGTATAATTTTGAAAATTTTTCATTATATATATAGAGAATATATAGAGAATACTTTTAATTATGAATATTTCACTTCATACTATTTTAAAATAAAATGTTAATTTTTAATAAAATTAAGTATATATTTTATTTAATCATGATGGAGAATTATATTCCGCTAATATCTTTTTATATTGTTGAAAAATGAAATAAATTTTTTTTTCTTTACAGAAATTATAAATAACTCAATAAAAAAATTTCAGTATTTTCCATATTTTCATTCAAAAAAATTAAAAAACTTTTCATTTAATATATGCTTTTGTTAAAAATTTTTGTTAATACTTTTTAGACTAAAATAATAATATATGTGAAACTAAAACAAAATAAAGAAATGTAATTATTTTTTTTTTTAATATTTTAACAAAAAAAAAAAAAAAAAAAAAAAAAAAAAATTTTTATTACAAAAATAGTAGAATTTCCATACACTAAAATATGAATTTTACTTTTATTTATTTAATTGTTTTTTTGAGATTTATTCATTTATTATCCATTGAAGGAATTCCCTAGAGTAATGAACAAACAAAATAATAAAGAATACATAGATTTATTTATACTAGTTTAATAAATTTAAATACAATCCTAGTGCTATAAACCATTATAATTTTTTATATAGTTTACAAGCATTTATTGTTTTTAAGAGTTATTTATTTCATTTAATAAAAATATTTCATTCTTATTAAAAATTTAAATTATTGTTAATTATTGATTTTTAAGTAAATATATTTTATTTATATTGTAATGAATAATGTTTAGCAATTCAAATATATTGCTTTTAAATTAATAAAAATAAGTAAATATTAAAGCACATATTTAAATTATATAATCATTATAAACACGAAAAATTTAATATTGAAAGTATAAAATCTTTAAAAATATCAGATAAAATTTACTCTTTAAAAAAACTGTTTTTCGTTGGTAATTATACTATAAAAAAAATTGAATTTTCTTTTTATATGTCTAGAGCTTGAATAACTAGCTAAAAATTTTTTATGTAACATTAATTATTATTCACAAAAAGATTAGTAATGCCTTTTATTAACCAAAAGTTGACGAAAAAATTTATAAATTGAAGATAAAAAAATTTTTTTTTAGTGTAAAATTTATTTTTTCTAATTCATACGTTAAGGCACGCATAATTAAGTTAGTTAAAAATATTTTTTTTTTTTTTTTTTTTTTTTTTTGTTAGAAACTACTATTTTTTTAGAAGATGAAAAAAATTAAATAATTATTTAGGAAAAATTAAAACCATGAAAAGATTTAAAAAAAAAGAAAAATTGTAATACTCAAATTATTAAACTTCTTCAAATAAAGAACTATATTTCACACAATACATTTAATTATTAATAATATAACATTTAAATTTTCTTTTAGCTTTAAAAATGCATAGTTAATTTTAATTAAAAATAAATATAAATACTTCAATAATATATTAATTGTACATTCTATTTATAGATAATATAAATTAAGTATGCATTTTTTCTTTTAAATATATGCATAACTAATGTTAAAAAACAATATTATTCAAGAAAATTTTTTATAAATTTTTTTCTTGTAATATATAAAGGTTATCTTAAAGTACGGAATCTTATATTTTGGTTGTATATTAACAACTCTATTATTTGATGTTGTTTTTAAGCAGAACATTTTATAAATTCATATATATATATATATATATATATATATATATATATATATATATATATATATATATGTGAAATTGTAAAAATTTATGTTGTCTTACTAAAATAAAGAACCGTCCATTTTAGATATGTTGAAATACAAAATCCTTCAACCATATATTTTATTTTTAAAATAAAAAAATTATAAATTTTAAAAAGTGATTAACCGTTAAGACATCAAATATTGGAAAATAATGAGTGAAAATATAAAATATAATAAAAATTATAATATATTGATAACTGGTCTATGTTATTATTCTTTTTTGTTTACCTTTTTTTCTTTTATATATATATATATAATAGATATTTTATTATATTGATACAAAATATTCTAAGTAGTATATTTTAGTGAGCTAATGCTCTTTTTTTTTTTTTTTTTTTTTTTTTTTACATGCTCTTTATTAATTGGTTTGTTCAGTACTCTAGCAAAGTCTCCGAACACCCAGTTAATAAATCAAATTAGGAAG